>NC_056727.1:1153058124-1153068124 GCF_019279795.1 Protopterus annectens
TGTTGGCTAGCTACTTTCTGTCTGTCCTCTGTACAGATGTGCAGATGTCAGGTATTCATCTTTGTTGCTTATAGGCAATCTCTGATTGACTGACACATGTTTGCCCAGCTGTCTTATGAATGCCACAGCTAGGAAACCCCACTCCGTATGCACCGCATGCCATGGATACCTCAACCAGACTATCACAGTCAACAGAACATGTTTGGGTGCAGGTCCCTAACCCAGACACTGACCATGTTATGCAATATATATTGCATACATGTCAATTGTAGCACCTCACTGGCCCTCTTCAAGAGAAAACCAGATGAGTGGATATTGAATTTAACTGTCACCATGGGGATCACTCAAGTGGCATCAGTTGATAGATGGCCTGCTGACAAATGTCAGGTGACATACCAGTGTACTCACATGCCCTACTCTTCTCATCTCTCCATGGACATTAGCCTGGTACACACCTAGGAACACCTGCACCTATGGACCTCAGTATTGACAAATGTGTGTGTGCATTATTGAGTATAACAGTGTCTGTGTGTTTGTAAACTTGTAGATGAAAATCCTCTGAGGGCCTTCTCACCCACTACACCCAACATTACTATTCTTAGAAAGGGCTGCTGCTGCAATTCACATCAAATGTACCTCGTGATACTCTTCCCCCTGCGGGCTACCTGGAGCATGCAGTACCAGCATAGCACTGTTCTACAAATGGCTCGATAGCTGTGGGTTACTCTCTGAGTCCTTGCAAATGTGAGTATGCTTGTGTGTTTGTATGAGTGTGCAATTGTGTGTGAGTGTGTATATTTGTAGGAGACAGCATTCTAAGGCCACATTCTCCAAATACACTAAACCTTGCCAAACATTATAAAGAATGGTGATGTTGCTGACATTAGGAGAGCCATGGCAAACCCTCACCCCACTATCTCTGTGGCATGTGCAATAAATGCATATCCCTATAGTAGCACTGATTTGATAGGCAAGAGTCTGCATTGCAGTCCTGGTCACTGTGTGATTGTGGGTATGTCAGAGCATTATCATGGGTGTCAGTGAGTACAATATCCAATGTGGGGTGTAGGTGCTGGGTATAGAATCTTTACAACCATAGTACCCAAAGTGCATGTCGCAAGGTCCACTGTATGGGGGCCACTGCCACCATCAACCATACAGGTAACTGATTACACTATTCAGCCCAGTGATGCATGTGCTGTGTGCAAAAGTTCTGTAACAGTATGGACTCACTGATAAGGTCCAGTGTATGAGGACTGCTGTCACCATCAACCATACAGGTAACTGATTACTCTATCCAGCCCAATGATGCATGTGCTGTGTGCAAAAGCTCTGTAACAGTATGGACTCACTGACAAGGTAGTTAGCACTGCTGAACCCAGGTCTGTCAAATGTGTCTATGACTGTATGTTTTTGTCAATGTGTATATGGCAGTATGTCATACTATGTATTGTTCATTAGCACCCAGTACATCCCCATTACCATACTGTACAAGGCCTGGTGATGTTCTTCACTTAACAGGAAACTCGGGACACACCTCTCCCTAAAAGATCTGTGGTGTGTGCAATTAAGGCCAAACACATTCATAGTAATAAGTACCTAGGTAGGGGTTCTATTCTTAGTGTTGCCAAGTAAGTGTGTGTGTATGTGAAGGGATCTACTTCAGTTTGCAGAAAATATGTCCCAGAAGATCATTTGTCTGAGAACTAACTGGCCAAAGGCAACATTTCAAAGCAATCATCATTTGGAAATTCATTCCGTCAAAACTAGTAGTGGATGTGTTAATTCTCTCTTGCCCACTGTACAGCTGTACAGCAATACTGGAGTTGGTATATATAGTTGTGTGTGGTTGTTGTGGGCACAGCCACCCACATCGGGGTTATTGTTGTGCTGTTATACTGTACAGTTTAGGTTAACAGGTTAAGTAGCTGTTAATCACACTGTGTGGTTCTACGTCATCCCACACCCCCCCCCCCAAAATGGGAGTCTGTGCCACCCACACCAGCACACCTATGTTTATCAACTCCAGGATTGCACTAAACTGGGGAAGAGGACATATACCTTGCCAGTACCATTGTCAATGACAGTAAACTGGTGGACTGATTATTTACTGATGTGATGTTTTTGCAATTTGGTCTTGGTGGAATTACATAGGCCAAAATGAGTTCACTGCAAAATGAAGTACATTCATGCAAACAGTATTCTCTGTGTATTGCATCAACACCAAAGCCTGTGTGTGTGTTATTCACAAACATTTGGTGTGTGTCACCCAATACACTTACCATTGTCCACTGTAGAAGAGCTGCTTACATCAGCTACCATGCACTCACCTGTATACACCCCCTCAGACCTGTCAGCCACGTGACACATGCAGTAACTGTTATACATACCTGTTACTTGTGTTCAGCTGTACCCGGGATATGACACAGTCAATGTTTCCTCACAGTGCCATGCCCCTTGTAGGAAAGGACAGCAGACCAACATCCTTCTGACACATAGACACCTAGAACACAAACAGAATACATTATGGAGACCACAATCAGTCAGTGTTAATAACAGCTATAATGCATCATGGCTGGACAGCTACACACCCTGACGTGTAAGCATTAATCATTCCAGCTGACAACACATTAAACAGCAATACATTGCTAAACCTTAGTACATTCACCCTGTGCATCAGAACCATATTAGCATGTCCCTGCATTGATGGTATGGATGACAGAGATGTGACACAGGTATCATCATATGCAGAGTGTGTGTTGTGGGTTTGCCAGACATCTAAGCTGAGCCATTTGGTTGACATCATGTGTGTGGGTTAGGAGGTTCTTTATAACATGGCTGTGCAGATGTGGTGTGTGTAGGAATGGAGGTGACCTAGCTGTGTTGGTGATGTGTCTGTATGTGTATGTATGCAGACATTTCTGTAATGTGGCTGCCCTATACAGGAGTTTGTTGGACATCTGCAGACTGTAGATGGCAGGATGTACATTTCACCATGTCTGGCCATGGATACGGGAACTGTGCCTGCCAGGGGTTGCACGGGCACTACCAGGCAGAAGCCCAGATATGGTACTCTCCCCTGATGATGTCAATTGTCCTCTGAATACTCGTCCCTGTTGGGACCACTCAGGACCATGTGCACGTGGCCTGCTGCATTGTGGTGTGGCAGCACCCCCCCTGCAGTGCTAGTGCTGGTATTGCCACTATGAGAGCAGCCGTGAGTTGTTGCACGTCCACATAAACCTCCACCTGTTGGCGTTGCTGACCTACGTCCATGTGGCTGACACCCTACTCCCACCACATGCTCTACCACAGACACCACATAGTCGAGTATTCCCACCATCTCACCCAACCATCTATCCATGACCTCTGCAAAATAACGGTGGGCACCTGCAATATCATGGATGTAGTCACATACAGCGGGAAGAGTAGCCCTCTGGAACCTCAGCCTCTCTCTGGTGTAATGTTCCATATGTGCCTGTGCCTCCATGACTGCCCAAATAATGCATCTGCTGACACCTGCTGTGGCACTTCTGCCAGGGGCATGATTGCCAGCAGCCCTCCTAAGAGCACCCCTGTACATCTGCCTGTGTGGTACCTCACCAGTCATCTGGCTGTGGCTGCTGTGTACAGACACACTTGCCATAGTCACCACACTTTCCTGTCCCATACCACCACCCACCAATTGTCCCTCATCTATGGCCACTGGTGATGGGATGTCTATGGGCATTGTGACTGTGTGCGGTGATGGGATGGATAAAAGTGGGATGTCAACCAATGGCACACATTCAGCCCCTGACAACCCTGCCTGTGCCTCACTATGTCTATCATCATTGTCAGAGTCTGTATGGACACTAACATCAGTTTGCCTGCAGGAGGGACCCTGACCCACCTCGCCACCTGTGAGGGGCAGACAAGAAATGTAAATTAAGACCTGTACATTATGGTTTACTTCTACACACATACACACTTACAGGTGAGGTGACACAAACATATTAGACAGTCCTCAGTACCCAACAATTGACATGCACGACATGGCAATTTAATATCAGGCAGTGCAGCCATTATAAATCCTGGTAACAAACAGTATACATATGTGGGATGCACAAGTCATGTTAGTAGGTGATGCCCCTTCCCCTGGGGCACACTACACCCATGTACACATTAATGCTATGCACCTGCACAGCACATAGACATGCACTGTACACCATACCTCACAACTATACAAATCATTGCTGAATGTGTTAAATGTGTAGCAGTTATTTTTGCTCTGTTTTTCACAACCCCTATGTGTTTGTCTGATACATGACTGGGATGATATGAGGACAGATATCACTAACGAATGATTGACATTTTATTCTCAGATTTCATCATTATCAGTTGATATATGTGCAATAACATCTGTGTACACTGATGACCTTCCAAGCCTCATGTGGATTTCAGGAGTGTACACACCCCTGTTGACATGGCAGCCTCTTCTATGATATGCAGTGGGGCCACATTACTGCAGTCAAAAACATTACACACACCTGATATGTGACATATGACATATGCAATCCGGTCCTGAGTCAGATGACTGTCAGTCATGGAGATGCTGACTGAGATGCGTACCATATTGGGGGTGCATAACTGTGCACACCCTTAAATCAATGGTTTGCTGAAGTACCTGCTAACTCAAATAGAGCAGTCACTATTCCTGGAAGGGGCACAGTAGCATGGCACGTCCTTGCCTTTGCATAATTAGGTCCATCTTCCCTACAAAGGTACCACAACTCTGCCAGATTGCAAGGCCAGCTCATGTGCATAGCCCATAGAAGTCACACAGGTACTTCAGTATTGCTGTGGAGTGTGTGCTATGTGTGGGCCAATTCATAACCTTGAATTTATTAAGATACAGCCATTCTTACCTAGCTTTGGATGTATGCTTCAGTTCACTGCTGTATTTGAAGCTGACACCCCTCCCCATCCTCAGCCTTATTGCAGATGCCTGACAACTGTGGCCCACACATGAGTGTTAGTTTGCAGTGTTCCACATTCACTCCACCATGTCTACAGGCCTACTTTCAGGTAATGTACAGCAACTGTAAAGGTGTACACTAGCACCAGCAACCTTCAAGTTGGGGATTGTGGCCCTGATGTGATGTGAGCTGCTGCTTGTGCAACACACGTAGCTTTAGGACCACTGTCTGTAGGTTTGAGCCTTGATCTCAAGACACCATTACACATTACAACACATGCCTTTGGAAGACCTGGGGTCATGCTTTTACTACCTGTACAGAGGCCTGGATGATGTTTCTTGTGGGATAAATCTCCCATCTACTTACCCTAACCCATTGGGCACACTTATGCAGACTCCAGGTGATTGTTGACGCAGGTAATACACAGGCAGGACTTGCTAGACATTTGTGCAACTGCATCAGTGTTGCTGCATGTATCTGGGTAGCATCCCTGACCAGTTTGCACTATGTATTGTCATCTGTATTGGATGGCCATCTGTGTCTTGTCAACATCACTGTCATCCCATATTTAATGCACCTCTAGATGAATGTCTGCACTGTTTGCCATGGAATATACAATGGTGAGGTAATGTTATTTTACCCTAAACCTGACTACTTCCTTTCAGATATGGGATCCATGTCATGCCTTGGAAAATGCCTGCAAGCCATGGCTGCCTGTATTGCAGGCAGCTGGCCAGTTGTCATGGACATACTTCTCAGACAGAAGATCATTACATGGTGTGACATAGAGGCCTGTACTTGATGGCAGATTCCTACTGCAGAAGAGTGAATGCTGTCAGTACAGCACAACCTGCCTGCACAATATGTTAATTGGAGTGTGTACACATGTATGCTTCCAATGTATTGTAAGGTTTGTAAACCCCATATTTGTTGTCCTAACATAGGATTCCGTTTTATACATTAATTGCACATGTTAAGTACACATTATGGGTTGTAAAAGGCGTGGAATGTGTTATTGTGCTCAGTTATTGTATATATCAGGAACAGTTGACACCATCATAGGGGTGTGTACACTGTTGTGTTGACTGTATGAGGGTTATGTTTCATCCATGTCCCTACTGTAGGACATTTGTCCCACCATTTGGCTTGTCTCTGTCCACACATCTTGCACTGATAGTTGTGAGGTATACTGCAGGACTCCTACCTACCCTTCACCATTGCGACCACTGTGATGCTGTGCAGTTAACACCAACAAAACTGAACATGTACATCATGCATTATAGGTAGGTGTAATAAATGTGTACAGGGCATATAGCATGGCCTTAACATGGCTGGTGTATTGGAAAACATGGACAAAATAACCCCATACTCACCAGCCACTGGCTACTGCCCAAGTTGTATACCTGAGGGACCTAATTAGTTGTGGGAGAGAGGTAATTTCAGTAGCCACTCATGTGGCATTGCTACAGGGTGAAAGCAGCATTTCAGAACATTAACAGAACAAACAGCAATACTACAGAATATGCAGCCCAAAACCATAGATGTGTGCATTTGTGCATTACTAAACTCCAGCTACAGACCATCTTCTCTGATATATGCATGTGTATCCTCTACAAATAGAAATGTAGAATGAATCAACACTCTTCTATTTATGTGCACTGTGGCCTTATCTGTACGCTCCTTAGACATTGGTTGTGTGCCACCTACCTCAACAATGCTGGGTTCTGCTTCATGGTGGGTGTGCCGCATGGGTGCACCAAGGCTGGCAAGGAGCTGTTCCATACGTGTCAGTGGAGGCTGGATGGCTGCACCCCCAACTGTGGCTTGCCACTCCCTTGCTACAGCAGCTGCTTGGTTCCATGCATGATGCAAAATGTCACTGGCATGATGACAGACCTGCTCATAATGCCACTTCTGCTGTCCAGCATCATTCACCCTGTGGACCAGTTCTTCCCACAGGGCTGTTCGGTCACATAGGGCTTCTGTGCCATGTCCAAACAGGACATCATACTGCTGTATGTGATACTGAATGATTACATCATTCTCTAATGAAGTAAAGGCTGGTAGCCTTCCTCATGGCATGGTAGCTGGAAGACTTAAACAGGAGAAAAGGTTACATGACCTCATACACATCAGTTGCACATCAACTCATAATATTACTTGACAATATTACAAATTACAACCTAACCCTATAATCACCTATCATTACACACCTGGCCCTGACCTATCTTATTCCTCCCAATGTTGCACAGTTAACTGCATAATCCTCTATTCTCCATTCATTTCTGTGTATAGGGATGACAGTGGCCATCGTCCATGTGGATGGTGTGTGGATGGTTGCAAGTCTGTGTTTGACTGTAATGTGTGATGGAGCTGTGAGCACATGTCTTAGTTCAGGTAAGAGGCAGACAGTGATGATCTCATGGCCCAGGGAGACTTGTTATTGTTGCCTTCAGTAGGCATTATGTACATGTTCACCATTGATGAGGGGGGTAGTGTATTTGATGTACATATCCCCCTATAGAATTTGTGTGGACAGGCTTTAACTGTTCCCACCTAACCTGTGTGATGCATATTGCCTATATCCATGGCATGTGTGTATGAGGTGCTCTTTACCCTCAGTACAGGTTGAAATGTGTTGTTGCCTCTGAGACTGACTACATATGTGGAGACACCCTGTTTCAATTGTCCTTGGTGGTGTGGATATGTCTGATTTATAGTCATAATCAGCCTTATACAACATCAGCTGTGAACATACATGCTTGCTGAGATAGAGGTGAACTTGCCTCCAAGTTGTTGGCTGCACCTATGTGCCCCTGTACAGCCAATATAGTATCCTATGATGTGGTCTGTGTATTGTTGCTGTCCACCAAGGGGGATTATTCTCTCCTTAGTGGAGGCTACTTTTACAGTTGAGTTACTGCTGATTGCATATAACTACAGTGTATATGAGGTGTACACATCCCTGTTACAATGCCTGGTAATTGTGTAATTGGAACATGACACCACAAAAACTCATTTCGAATAAATTCACACCTGTAATGTGACCTCTATCCTTCACAATTTGATGTAAAACATGACAATTGGGTCTGTGAAAACATATGTGAAATAATAATCAGTACAATAAGCCAGTTGAATGAGTGTGTACACCCTTAAAGTGATATGTTGTGTAAACACCTGCTGAGATAACTACAGCATCTATTTGTCTTAGTTTGCACACTCAATAGAATAGTGCAGGTTATGGGTCACATTTGGGGTGTGGAACATTTTTAAAAGATTATCTGTGGTCTAATTGTCATACAGCACACAGACCTGGCATTCCAACAGGGGTGTGTATGGTTTTGATATCCACAGTATATAGGTGTTGCTATAGATGTTAGTGATAGGTATGGGCAATGGGTCATAACACAGATGAACACTTCACTGATTACTACATGATAGTCATGCTGACTGTAGTACCCATATCAGTGTCAGGGAAATGCAACAAGCAGTAGCTGTACACATTTAATTTTGTTGTATGCACTGACACTGATATTACACACATGTGCAACAAGCACACCCTATTTTACCAACTGCTTGTGACCCATGGTATCACTTTTGTGCCTTCCAGCTGGAAATACACATACATACATGTGCCCAGGGGATACCCGGTATACATTTGTGTTCTGTGTTAGTATGGCACACTGTTTTCACAGTCTAATCAATTATACGTCTCAGTCGGTTATACCAGGACTTCAGGACAAAGACCCACATCAGTGGTTGATAAAATTGACATTAATATTGATACCATATTACTCTAGCTGCAACATACATATTTAAGTTGATTGCACATTAGTCCTTGACACCACTGTGATAACCTGGAAGATGTCCAACAGTCATAACTGCACTATTATGTTACGTTGTTATTGCTGGACGACATGCCCCTGGTTTGGCCAACATAGGTCAAGTATATGTGTGTGTCTACAGATATCAGTCACAAATGTGCTTACTGTCCAGCAGAACACTGCACAGTTGAATGTTATTAATTCAAGATATCACATGCAGTTCGGCACACATGTCTGCAACAGTACTGTACTATGCCCATGCCCTATATATGTCTCTTTGCTTTCCAAGACAAGCATATATCATACTCATATTCACAGGTAACATATGGATATGGACAACATCCCATTAATTGGCCTAGCAGTGGCACCGTCACAACTGTTTGACAGACACTCTAGTGGTTGGCAAATGTGAGCTGTCCTTTCCCAGGGTGAGTCAGGCTCCTGAGCTGTGATACCACCTCTCAGACTCTTACAGCATCACATGTGGGCAAAGCCTAACATGATGGTGGGGGGGGGGAGTAAATAGGGACATATCATACATATTCCTGTTACAGAGTTATGAAGTTTTTAGCATAATACATTTTGCATTACTGTGACTGTTCTGAAGGATGTGTAGTCTTTCACTCGAGTGTTTGCCATTACTTCATGACTTCAGTCCTCAGCTATTTCTCAGACAGGTAGAGATGTCAAGAGGAACAGACATAGTCTGATTTCAAAATCTGGACATTCTGTGAAGATTTGTACAGTTGACATGTATGGTTGTGATGTCTCCCACTGCAGACAGAGCCAGTTGCTATGGCCATAGCAGTTGTACAGCAGGACATCAGTACAGCAAGTTTTGCTGGCACATATACATTTTTAAAACTCAGCTATCCCATTATTACAGACCAAGTAATACATTAAATTACACGCTTAAATGTTTCACATACCTTTTTGTTTTTGGGTTTGTTGTATATTCAAACCTAAGTGCTTTAGTTTGGTTGTTGTCTCGCTCTGTGTCATTCTCTCTCTCTCTCTCTCTGTAGTACAGGGATTGAGTGGGTTTGATTAAGTGATAGCATGGCTTTTGTAGGTGATGGTCATGACCAGGTGATGGCCTATGCACCAATCGGTGTTCCCCACTTGGTAATTGCATGCAGATCAGCTGTGTAGTTCTTCCTATAGCCAATGTCATGGCAACCCACTCCCATAAATGTGTACTTCCTGTGGTCATTGTCC
>NC_056727.1:1153073124-1153205624 GCF_019279795.1 Protopterus annectens
TGTACACAGTATATCAGTTCAAACTTCATACACCTAATATACAGCTGTACTTACCTGCCAGACCTGTAGAAAAAATTGGGTTAATACTACCTGACTGTTTATACACATTAACAGGGTTTGGCTTTGATATGTGCAATCATACTACGTGCGTGTGTGCTAATGCCATAGTCCACCTTCATTTTTGTACAGCACCATGGGTACTGGGGACAGTGACCAATAGCCATGATGGTGTAACACTTGAGGGACATTATTTGGGGAAAACTAAGTGGTCTATGTACTTCTCTTGCTGTCATCTACAGCCTTGGGGCTGGCCAGTGTGTGTTCTACACAGTGTATAAGAGACACATCCTATGGTTAATATCCAGTCTGCTTTAGCTGCCAAAGCTGTGGGAAAATGTGTGTTTACACTACCTGACTGTTTGTACCACTACTCAAATAATCTTGTTTGAAATTATACAGACAGCTTAATATCTCTCTCAGGATTCAAACTCTGCCAGTTTGTTCAAAAACTAGTTACAATGTTGATGTTTATCAGAACAAGCTATCAAGTAACTGCTGTTTCTTGGTTGAGTGTTCTGTACCTATTTGTCTGTGATTTGGCCAATCTGACCTTGTACTTCTGATATTCCTGCATGGCAGACAGTTGTTCTACTGTGTACTCACACTTTCAGATATTACATTACAGGAAACAAGGGTTAGCAAAGATTTTAATATTCAACTATCAGATCATGGTGCAGGGGAACTTTGTTATGCTTAATCTGCTGTACAAGACTTGACTGTTTGCCACATGAACCTCAGATACTTAATGCTATCAGAGCCATATTTGCTGTGTAAAAGCTATACACATTTTCAATTCCTACTAACATATTGCAAATAAAACACAACAGTGCAGAGTTGTATAGTTTTATTGACAGGTTATCACTGTTTTGTGTATATCACTAGCATTATCTGTGGTAATTTCATTTTTATTCGGTTCAAACAATACACAGATTACAGCACTGACAGGTGATATTCTACTACTTTCAATTATACTGCCAGCTAGATCAGTACTCACCAGCCTCACAGCGCAGCCTTTTCAACCTGCTGCAATGTGCCTCCAGGTTCAAAGCTCTCTCAGCTGCAGATCTACAGGAGACAGAGAAACATTTATGACTACCTATCCATCACAAACACAGTCTGGACTATTGGGCAGCTTAAAATATAAATTACTCCCTTTGATTCACATGAAAAATCTATCCTTAGGAGTAAAGGGAATATTATTAATACATTCAAAACAATTGATAATAGATCCACAGTGGTGCAGTGGTAGCATTGTTACCTCACAGCGAGAGGTTCTCCTGTTCAATTCACGGCTGGAGTGCCTTCTGTGTGGAGTCTACATGTACTCCCTGTGGTCGAGTGGCCTCCGAAAGACATGCATGAATGGGTGTGCCTTCACTGAAGGTTGGGTGTCGGGCTGGCAGCTCGGCACCATAAAAATCTACTGCCAATAATTAGCGGACTGGAGTTCTGCTGTGTCGACCCCTAACCGGGAAAGCCGTAAAGACCAGCAACATGGACAAACCAGGCATCTCCCACATTTAGTTGTACCTGTTAGTGAGCAGCAGTGTGATGATGATGAAATTTTAAATTCAATGCTTATTGCTTACTTAATACCGCTAGTATTCCAGTGGTTAGTAAATTTATGCTTCCTTTTCAAAACCAGAGTATCTCCCATTTCAACTCAATAGTTAACTTTGAAGGCGGTAATATATGTGAGGAAGTGTTAGAAAATAAAAAAAAAATATTAATTATAATTTAACTTATAAAGAATGGAAGGCATTAATAGAGCTCCAAAATAATATGGAGCTAGTAATTAAACCAGCAGATAAAGGTAATTGAATTGTTGTAATGAATGCCATACAGTATCACAGGATGTCCATGGAACATATAAATAATCAAGAAGTGTATGAGAATAGTGAAAACTCATGCCTTACTAGATCAATGGGAAAATATGATAAATTGTTACAGAAAGGTCTATGTTTGAACTACTTTTCAAAGAAGGATGTGGAAATTAAATTGGCAGCTAATAATAAAGAATTAGTGGTATTTTTTTGTTTGCCAAAAATCCACAAAAATTTAAGACGGCCCCCAGGAAGACTGATTGTATCGGTTTGTAACTATTTTTTGCATAATATGGGCCTGTTGCTACATGAAATATTACTTCCTTATGTAAAGAAAACTTTTTCCTATATACAAGATAGTTTTGATTGACAAAAATTGCTGATATTGAGTGGAAGAGGGAGATGTACTGGATTGTGCTGGATGTGAAAAGTCTTTACACATCTATTAAACATTGTAATGGTTTATCTGCCGTAGCATATTTTTTAGGGGATAATCCTCTTTCTACTTTTATAATAGAGATGGTCGATGTTTGCAGAATAATTTTTTTCTTTATAATAATTAAATTTACATACAGAAGCAGGGGACTGCCACGGGGGCACCATTTGAATGAAAAAATAAATCATCTATGTAACGAAAATAATTCTTGACATGTTGTTTCATATTTAGGCAGGAATTCATGAAAGAACATGTCAAGAATTATTTCCGTTACGTAGATTATTTAATTTTTCTATGTGAAGGAGGGGCAGAAAAGGTTAATGAGTTTATATTAGAGATGCACCAGAACCCATTCAACCTCAATTTTGATGGTTTACAACAAGGAAATAAGGTGCATTTCCTGAATATGGAGTTGGAGGGCAAGGAAGATGGCACCATTGTGACAGGGGCACATAGAAAATTTGCTGATGGCAGCCAGTTTTTACACGCTAGCTGCCATCCACCCCATACAATAGCTGCCTTCCCTTATAATGAATTCTTAAGGTTGTCAAGAATTTGTAATAAGGAAGATATTTTAAAGAATGAAATTTGTAAATCGGCAGATATGTTTATAAAGAGAGGTTACAGTCCAGATATGGTAAAGGAGGCAATATATAGAGTGCATTATAAGAATGCAAATAATCAAATTAAGAAAAATAAAGTAATACATGAGATGGAGGAATTGAAATTAAATCAAATACAACAGGTTTACTTTGTCTCTACGTATAATATTAGAAGTAAGAAAATAATTGAGATATTGGAGCATTATTGGAAATTTTTACTACATGATAAATTTCTGGCAAATGTTTTGCAAAGACATCTCTCTAGATCATATGTGAGAGATAGAAGCATAAGGGACATGTTAGTCCATGGATTATTTGCTTTACCAGATTTACCAGTACCTAGAATTTTGACACAAGCAGGTACAATTAAATGTGGGAGATGCCCAGTTTGTCCATATATTATCAATTGTTTTGAATGTATTAATAATATTCCCTTTACTCCTAAGGATAAATTTTCATGTGAATCAAAGGGGGTAATTTATATTTTAAGCTGCCCGTGTAATATGTTTTATATGGGAGAAACAAAGAGGATGTTCCGGTTAAGATTTATGGAACATATTAGGGAAATTAAAAATTGTAAACAAGAAAAAACAATTGCTGCTCACTTTATGAAAATGCATAATAATGATTATTCATTGCTAAAAGGAAGTATTCTGGAATAGATTAATTGTTTTTGTGTGGATGAAAAATGTTTTAAAGGAAAAACTTTTGTATAAAGAAAGTATTTATATTGAAGTTTAATACATTGGTTCCTATGGGACTTAATGGGGAACTGAACTGGAGAAGTTTGCTTTAAGGGATAAATAGTTTAATTAGTTAATTAATTGTTTAATTGATGTATAGTGTGTATATAGGCATGATGTCTGATGTGATTTGTATTCCAAGAAGGTGTTTTCACTGAGGCACTAGAATTAAAACAGTTTTGACTGGAATATTTGTGTTTAATTTGGATCCTGGTTGTTCATCTATTAGAGTGTGGTGGTGTTGCTGTGTTATATTCCTGTACAGAAGTTTGCTGAATCCCAGGGATAGCATTTTAAAATCAGTTTTCCATTGCATGGCATCAGCCCTGACACCACAGGGACCTTCTATGCTAAGAACACTGGGAGTTGGTAACTTTCCCAGTCCCCATCGTCTATTATGCAGTGCAGAAACAAAAGGAATACGACTTGTGCAGAATGAGGTGACCTCCATCTTTTGTCTACTAGCCTTGTAGTTGGAAAGAGTGTAATGAGAGGGCATGACTTCAGATGTTGGCTGGTAAACAATTAAGTGAATACTGCTTTTTTGGTCCATAAATATGTGAAACGAATGAGCAATTACTATACCCTGGGGTGTAAGAATAACAGTAGTGCAATGTAATTCTGAAACAGAGGGTAAAGCATAATCTACACTAGTAAACAATGTATGACAGGGCAAAGTAACAGACACTTGGAAGAATATTTCCTAGAGATGTTGTAATGCTTTAAGTTCATAGGCAACCTGAAGTAAGTAGACATCAGTGTTATCAATTCAACCTTATGATCACAACAAAATGGAACCTGGAAATTATAGTGATCAGTCATATGTTACAGAAAATAGACATACTCTTAATGAATGAAGCAGTAACAAGAAAGGATCTTTTAAGGAACTGCCTGTTCTAGCGATGTGTATATAGTAACATTTCAAAACTAGAAAACTTGCAATGTGTCTATAAGTATGTAGCACTATGTGGGAATATTCTTACAGCATTTATCTAGCTAGTGAAGCACTAATTAGCAATCAAGGAGGAATTTATGGAGAGAGCCTGAAAAGGAGTTCATGAAGTTAGTTCCTCACCTACAGCATCATCTAAGAAAATCCTTGGAAACATTGTGTTAGTCACAGGAAAGATAGTTAACCATGGATTGCACTTGTGGAAGGACTTGGTTTTAGAGATCACAACTGGGGCTGGTATAGGACTGCACTTTTGACTTTCCTTTTGTTTGAGAGACAGTCTGTACTCAGGAAAGGCTATGTGGACTTATCACTGCTATGAACATATGGCTTGCTTTATTATGAAATTGCAAAGAAGAGTAGGTTAATATTTTAGCATGTTGATAAGTGAGTAATCCTATAACCTATGCTTTATATATGTTCTACCTCTAATGTCTTTTTGCAATTCCTATCAGTGATGTGTTCACAGGCAGTTGGCCAGAGACACTCCCATTACAGCTCCTCCCAGTACATCCATTGGAAAGAACAAAACATTTTGTGGCTACAGATTCCATAGAATACTGCAACTGTTGTGATTCTTTTTTTGGTAGCTAATATCCAAATGGCAGATAAATTATTGTAGAAAATTGTGGATTTGCAGGTGGGAATGACCAGAAACTGGTGCAGCTATAATGATAGCTGATTATGCTGGAAAACACAGGGAAGAAGACTAGATAAGAAATGTGTCATCCCAGCTGACAGGATAGGCACTGAAAGGGTGTGCAGGCATGCATGAGATGGACTACATGGAGTATGATAAACCTATGAAAGAAGTATTAGAGTATTAGTCAGGGCTAGAATAATCCCTGAAGTACAAGCACTACAATTTCATTACTGGACATTTAATGTTGTTAAACCAGTAAGCACACAGATGCAAAATTAAATCACACTGTAAAGCCTTGGTTTACACATGATCACAACAGTAAAGCAAAAATGTCAGCAATTTTAAAAGTTAACAGATTTAAAACAGCATTGCCTAGCAAAATAAAGATGGGTATGGCAAATTTATACCAAGATCTTTGATAAGTTAATAAACTTAACTTAGTAGTTAATTTCACAAAAACATAAAATAAATTGTTTCAAAGTATAAAAATGCAGTAAGAATTGTACCATTTTCTGTGAAACAAAAAGCAGCAAGTAAAGAGTAAATGTGTTATAAATGTGGTACAGGGCTCACATTGATAAGCTATACAATGCTATACCGAGAGAATTATTATAACTAAAATACATACTTTGTATGTTGTGGCTCCACTGTAGAATAATTAACAATATTGCTAAAAAAAGTAAGATAGCTCTGGGTCACTTATATTGCAAACGAGCTAGTAAAATGTTTTGTATTTTTAAAAGGTAGGGATATTCACACACTGTAAGGTTAGAGAAACATGATTTTCTCTTGTCAAGCTTCCTCTTGCAGTTAGCTTAATAAATGTGATATTCAAAATATGGAGGTAGTGCAAATTCATGGTGAAAGAAGAGTATGTACATGTAGAAATTCAGACAGTTCTGAGAAAAGTGTTACATATTATGTCTGCATCCACCTGATTTAGCTCAAAAAATCATTTAGGAAAATATGCTCCCCATTATAAAGCACTGTAGAAAATGCAAGAGGAAGGATAATCCATAGGCACAGTGTGGAATGTTGATACAGTTAACAAGGTATTGGCAAATCCTCAATTGGATACTACCATTCAGTACATGAGGGGAGGGAGTGAGACCAAAACAGTGATAATCATACAAAGATCCAAACCAAAATCAGGAGAAAGGATTTATCAAGGAAACCACAAGTGAGACCAAAGCAGTGATAATTATACAGAGATCCAGAATCAAAATCAGGAGAAAGGATTTATCAAGGAAACTGCAAGTGATACCAAAACAGTTATAATCATACAGAGATCCAGAACCAAAATCAGAAGAAAGGATTTATCAAGGAAACCACAAGTGAGACCAAAGTGAGATCCAGAACCAAAATCAGGAGAAAGGATTTATCAAGGAAACCACAAGTGAGACCAAAGTAATGATAATTATATAGAGATCCAGAACCAAAATCAGGAGAAAGGATTTATCAAGGAAACCACACGTGAGACCAAAGTAATGATAATTATATAGAGATCCAGAACCAAAGTCAGAACAAATGATATATCAAGGAAACCACAAAAGGAGCTAGAATTTGGTTATGTTTAATCAGTAAAAAAGTGTTCTTTTATCAAAAATAATCCCCACTAATGGAGTAACAGAAACCGAGAATTGTAACGTATTTCAGTCATACCTCTCAACTGTGCAGAATTCCTCAGTGTTTACTGGTTTTGAGGTCCAAATAATGGGGTGCTGGAAATTCACGAGTGGCCCCCTTTATTTCTGAATTTCTCAGATTTTTTTATTTTTCAGCTGACATCATTACATTCAAAGGCATGGGCGATTATGTCAGTTTCATGAGCAGCCTGTCAGAATTTCCCAACAGTGTGTCCTTTTAGAAGTTTAGAGTTAACAGTCAGCAGCAATGTTTCTCCGGGAACCTCCAGATAAGTCGTGCGTGTGTGTGTGCATGTGTGTGTGTGTGTGTGTGTGTGTGTGTGTGTGTGTGTGTGTGTGTGTGCATGTGTAATGCTCCAGTTATGTGTAACTGGTGGTTAGGGTTATCCAGGCTCAAACCTGTGCCTTGGGTACAAGGGGCAAGAGCCTGAACTCTCTACCCATACCACCACTTGTGGTTCATGGAGTTAAGTCCATAGCTCTTAACTGTCCAATGTTTTACAGAGTATCTGGAATATTTGGCTAATATGTTTGGTCTGTGTTTCTCTTACAATTTGGGTTTTCTGGCAAATCAGTGAGAACTGAATTTACTAAATATAGTCATTTAAGTTTCAGTCTTTCTATCTTTCAGGAAATGTATGGTAACACCAAAACATTTTATTCTAGCAATTTTCTAAGATTATACAAGCAATATTTAAAATGTTTCCCACTCCCTGATTTGGGGCCTTTGCCTCCCCCGCCAATAAATTATGGCTTTTTTCCAGATTTCTTGTGCTGCAAAGTTCTTCAGGGGAAGAGAAGTTTAGTGCTGTTTATGTGAAATCTGTTTGCATTGTTAGTAGCACAACAGGTGGTATACTTGCTTTTCATGCTGAAGGCTGTGAGTTCTACTCCCACAGTATGTAGATGGATTGCTGATACTGTACTGTGTTGTACTTTTAAAGGGGCTGGATGCAGCAGTCCTGAGAATGTGTTCTTTGGCAGAGATACCTAGTAACTATGATATGAACCTGTTATCAGTTTGCCATCCATTCCCTACTGCAATATTATTAGTTTATCATTTTTTAATGTAACATAGGCCATTTATTCCTCAAGGGCAACAGGAACTTTATTTGTAGATGAAATAATGAAATATAAATTTGTTTGCTAGCAGCATCATCTTTATTAGTTACAGATCTCTTTAATGTGGAATTGTTTAGATGACATTTACTTCTGCAGAGATTGTGCATATTTACTGATACTGGCAGATTGTAGAAGTTTGAGTAGACTTTTATGATGGAAATGTTCTGCATTGGGCAGTTTAGTTATAATTGGCACATGCATTTTGTTTCATTGCTTACTGGAAAAATCTTCAAAACAATACATTTAAAACACACTCTAACAAATGTGCTGTATTATAAAAGAATCTAATATAATACAATCAGTAAGATGTGTCAAAGAAGAAATGTATGTTTCATGTGCAAGGGGCCTTTGATTTGAAAACAGCCCAAAGGTAATCTTTATCCACCACTGGCCAGATGCATCTTCTTTGAATGTGGGTTTCAATGTGAGTTTCAAGGGCAGAGAAGTTTTAATGTTAAGTCTGTTTTCATTGTGAGACTGTATTGCTTTGTTTAGCAGATGTCTATTAGTGTTTGTGCTATAAAATGTAAAAGAACAATTTTAAATGAAATCCAAATAGTCATTGTAGAAGTAAAGCAGTATGCATATTACAGTGTTTATGGTAAATGGGGTGAAATAGCCAAGTAATGGGACATTGGGATGGTTATGGGGGGCTGTGTATGGGGGAGCACCATTCAACCATGATTTTGTGAGGGGGGAGGGTGGCAAACTCAAAGACAGCCCCAGGCAGTACAAACTCTTGCTACACCACTGATCAGTAGGCCATGGAGAATTACTTTTGTAGGTCCTAGCAAACTATAATACTATGGAGAATGATTTCTGTAGGTCCTAGCAAACTATAATACTATTTTGCTAAGATTAGAACATACTGAAAGTCACCAAAAACAAAATCCTAAGATTAATAATCTTCTCCCTTTCCAGTGAACATCATTGCTGCACATTTTAAAAAAAATGGTTACCATTTACTACAGGGTCTGGGCCCATATTTTGGTTGTCTCTTCTTCAGTTTGTGTTTGAAAGTTGGTATCTCATAATTCCATTGGCACGGGTGGGGTTACATAATTATGTATGCATATTTTATGTTAATCAGCCTACAGATTTGTACCTATTTTCATGGACCTTTGTCCAGATTTTTGATGTTTCCAGGTTTAGAGGTATGATTTTAGTATGGGAAATGGAGGTGAACTGATAGAAAATTCTGGAGTAAACATCAGTTCACAGGAAATATACAAAGAAACTCATAAGATATGTTAGCACAAAAACATAGAAAATAAAAATAGAGAATGAATAGCACTTGACAGAAGATACCCAGCATGAAGTGTGTACAGAAGGCAAGATAAGTATGGGAATATAGAGTTTTGGGCTTATTTCTGTTAATGTGAAGCACAGGGTGCAGCTTAACACTGAATTGCTGAAACAATTACTTGTAAGCCAAGAATGATATAAAAATAAAGATAAAATTTGTTTTAGGATATGTAGTGAAAAGACAATATAAGGAAGGTAAAGGGAGTGAGAAGGTAGTATCTACTCATACTAGGTTAGAGGAAGGACAATGTAAAAGAAAAAAACAAACTTTCAGGAGGGCTGTGCTAATAGCCAAGAAAGTAAAACAGAAAGTGATTTTTATTCAGAACTACCCTTTGTAGGGGAAGACACAGAACAGGCTGAAGTGTCAGTGGTTTTAGGGACAGAAGCTGTACTTTCAACCTTGAGGATAATTAGTGAAACTAGAAACCTTGAGTTAGTAGACTTGTATATAAGTCAAATAAACTTTAAAGATATACAATTATGTTTTAGACAGGCAAGAATATACAATATACATCATAATAGAAGGCAGTGAGCAACATCTTTCTATTAATACTCACCACTATTTGAGTTAAAAGATGACACCTTCCCTGCAAGGAAAGGGACAAAATTCTACATGAGGTGCTACAGCATGAACTATGCTACCAAATTTTTGGAAACTGCTGTTATACAAAGCTGATGTTAATGTTAATGCACATTCTAATGCTATTGACAGGAATCTGGTACTATTACTTTCCACAGTGGGATACCCCTAAGAAAATCCTTACTGACCAAGGCTATCCCTTTATGTTAAGGATATTGCATAATTTATGGTAGTGCTTTAAACGTGAAAAGTTGAAGACATCAGTCTGAATGGCAGACTGATAGATTAGTAAAAAGGTTTTACAAACTGAAAACCATGCTATGCAAAGCTATTGGTACATATCTGAAAAAGTGGGACTAGTCATTATTCTACATATCGTTTGCAATCATAGAAAGGCCCCAGTCTTCAGCTGAGTTCACCCCATTTGAACTTCACTATGGCAGGATTCTGACAGGGTTGCTTAACATTGCTAAGGAAACGAGAAAAGAAAAAGTGTGATAGAACATTTTAGTTTGCAGTATAAATTAAAACTGGTAATGCTTATAGAAAAAGGAACATGGCTTGCATAATACCTGTCAATGCATTGTTTTTTGACTCACCTTTCATTGAAAGAAAAAGTATTCAAAAATGTTTGAAATTCAACTCCTCACTGAGAAAGACAGCAAGGAGGTGGCTTAGATGGCAAGCTGAAGACAGCACAAAATTCTCTGCTCTGCAGTAATATAAATTTTCTGACAGGAATTATTTGTAAAAATCACCAAAACCAACTTCAAAATAGAAGAGTCAGAACTTAGAAGCCTCAAGCTTTCTTTTGGTTTTTTGTAACCTATATCTTTTATATTTTCCTGTCAAAATTAACAGAAGAAGAAAAGAGAGAACTGCAACTGATGAAAGATGTGTCTCCTTAAATCCACCCAACAGGAACATTCTTTGAAAAATAAATTACACTCAATCATCACAAACATCCAAGACCTAATGTCAAAAATGGACAAATTAGACTTTAAAGTGGATAAGATAAAAGAAGATTCAACTAAGCAGATTGAACTATTAATCAACATTTTAAAACAACAAAAAATTCAAATAACAGCACTGGAAGAGTTAGTTTCAGACATTTACTGTAGACTAATAGATGGGAAAACACTGAATTCCTTCTACAACAAAATACTAGACTTATTAACAAAATTGATGATTTAGAAAACCAGTCAAGAATGAATAATATCAGAATCTATGGCATACCAGAAGGAATGAAAGGAGACAATGCAGTGAATTTTTTAACTACTTGGCTTCCAAAAACTTTAAATCTACTGGAAGCTCTTTCCTTTGGTATCAATAGAGCCCACAGATCCTTATATATAATTTCTTCTAACAACAAAAGTATCCGTCCAAGATCAATCATCATAAAATTTATTTCTAGCCAAGACAAGGATCTTGTCTTAAAATCTGCCTGGGCTCTGTCTCCTCTGAAAATAAATTACCAGGTAATTAGATTTGACAATGACTACTCCTCAGCTGTCATATCATAAAGAAAAACATTTAGCCCTCTCATTAAATCATTAAAACAAGCTGGTATCAAGTCACAATTGGTATATCCTGCCAAGATAAGACCTTGTCTTTCAGAAGGCAAACAAACATTCAAAACCCTTGAAGAAGCAAACACCTTTATTAGGAAGAAAACCTTAATAAACACAGAAGAACAAATAGATACCCCTTCTACCCTAAAGAGGCAATCATCTAAAGCCAACTGGTCTGTGAAGGATAAGAAAAAATCCAGAGACAAATAAACCAATAAAATACATATATAACCCTCACATATTTTTAATAAATTATTACTTTGCATCCTCTAGGAAAATCTATCCAGAATAACCAAGGTAAAATACTATATTTCCTATGTCTCAGTTAACTTTAACAATTTTAATAACTTTATATTGTAATCCATTAATAACAGACAAAAAGGTTTGGTTTAATTAAATAAAATAAGCTTTAGAGGATTTTTGTTGCCACACAAATAGTATACAATACCAACTTTGCTTAGTAAAACACTACACTGGTTCTTTAATACTTAATGATTATAGGTTAAAGAAGAGATGGATTTCAATAGTAAAATTATGTTGATTCAAATAATTTGGTCTTGTCCTTGCATAAAAAGATCTTTCCATAAAATGATTAACACATCACTTCCTAGTTAATCTGTAAATAAAACTCTGTGTTTTCCCTTTTATAGTTATTCTGAAACATTATGTAAAAATTCCTATTTCTGCAACATATTTAATACGGTTTGGTGCATGGAATATCTTTTGCTTATAGTCTTGTATGAAAAGTAATGCATTTACAGTTTTGGTGGCCTTTTGTATGCATGTTTGACTTTGTATCACACAGACAATGACTTTATTAACTAAACACGGTAATACCACACATCCGCGAGCACTACAAACACAAAGTTTTGCATAAGAATGAATATTTCTGCCACCATGCCTTGATTTTCTCCTTAAGAGTCTTTTTGAACTGGCTCTAGCCCTTGAAACACTTCTGAAGCTTAATCTATGAGCAGAACACATCACAATGGCATACTGGAAGCTGAATATGACCTTCAACCTCCTCCTTCACTTTAGGACCAGCCAGACCAACCAGGAAGCTGCAAGATGAAACAGAACATTAATTAAAAAAACTTTTGAATCTTTAACTATATGTAAGTGCCTAAATGTTTAATCTTACAACTATAGTACTATTTTAATCACAAGACATTCTATACCTAACATTTACAATGTTTAGTGCTAAAATACTGGCATGCAGCTTCCTGTTTTTTCCTGTAATGAAGAAAATTGCTTAACTGTAACTATTAGTTATCTAGCTTCAATTGAAGCTTTTGCAGACATTTGCTGTTGAGATTTCTTCATATATGTATGCGCACGATCATTTACTCTTGCAGTTTTATAGAAACATTCTTTAAAATAAGTAGTTGACTTCTAATTAGAATAATAACATCACCCCACAAGATGTACTGCCATTTTTAATCTATTTCTATGTTAACTAATGTAGAGGCAAACAAAGCTTAACACTGATGTTCCTCAACATGAACAAGACTTAATTATGAAATCATCATACTTATCCCTTTTTCTACACTTTGAATTATATATTTAAAGAGGTTATTTGCCATGCCATCTGCCTTTTTTATATACCTCATTATGAAATGATACATTATTAGTCATACTTGTCATCTTAGAGTTACTAAAGACAGTTTCATGTGATTATGATGTGCTACCATGGTGGCAGTCACCAAATCAGGTAGCTGTAAGATGTTTTCTAAAGCAGGTGTATGATATACACATTATCACAATATTGCCAGTATGCTCTGAATCACCTGGGAATGATACTGCCATTACTCTACATGGTTGGTTTATATAAACTTTTGATCTTCTTTGCTGTATTTCAGTTTAGTTTATTAAAACACCCAGAACAAATGAGGCACTGTCAGTTCTATGCAGTGTCACACATTCTAGATTTAAAAAATGTCAACATGATTTCTGAATGCATAAAAGTCTAAACCTTTTTCACTGTTTTCTTGGTGGCCCTGTTATATTGTTAAAGATCTTAATGAAATGGGAATTTCCCTTATGTTGACGAGAGATGATAAGTCTTTTAGCACTGCTATCTTACAGCCTCAAGAAATGCATTTAATTACAAAGATGACCTTTATGGTACATAATTTGTACATATTACTTTAAAGTCAGTCCACAATGTTACAATATATCAAATGCATTTTCAAGGCTGTGGCATGTCCCTTTTATGTCTTCTCAGACTATAATGTGATTACTTAAGTTTATAATGTATGCAATGTCCTCCAACTTCCCTGTCATACACACACTGTTTCAACTTAACTATGTTTTTTAATTGTATTATGTTCATGTGTTTCTCTCATATACTAAAGTTGTTGATATTATGGATTCTGACATTTATGACCTCCATTGCAGTATCTATATTATTTGCAAATAGTTCATCTAATTAACCTGTTTGTTGACTGTATATGACATATGACAACCTGTCAGTGTTGGTGGTTGGGGATGCCTTAGTACTTGGGCTAGAGATGTCATAGGTAATGATATATAAAATAAGACTTTTACCCTATATACCAAACTTCTTTGCTTTGGATTTAACTTCAGTTTTGTTAAAGATACTCAGAACATTAACACTAACATTATCACCTGTACTTTTTATGTAAGACAGTCCCTACTTATGTAGTTGTGCCATGCAAGAGCATGAAAGCAAAAGATACCCTGAGATCAGGAGAGAAAGGAGAGGAAAGGGAAGAGAAGGGAAGGAAGAAAGGGAAAAAGGGAAGAAGAAAAAAGGGAAGGAAAAACAAAAGGAATTCTAACTATACTGTTTCGTTTGCCTCCTTTTCTCTCTTTTCTTTCTTCTTTTTGAATTAACTACCAAACCTGCAGTAGAAGAGAAATATTTTTGGATAGCATGAGTTGGCAGTTTGGGGGCTTATATGTAGCACATATTAAGCCAGGAACATTAGGTTCCATGAAGAAAGTTATTAATGTATATAGTGTTAAACATTTTTTGTTAATTATAGAAACTTTATCCATAACATATGTTTTTACTGACTCATATTATAGATTCTTTAGGAAATCATTGCAACCATCTTATTATTACTCAATACCCTAAACAATGCTAACATATAAATGTTTATCTATAAATGTAAATGGGCTAAATAACCCTATAAAAAGAGCAAGTATCAATAAATACCTTTCTTTACATAAGGCAGATTTGGTATTCATTCAAGAGACACATCTAATATTGTACGATTTAAATAGACATATTAAAAATATGCTATATATTGGTTAGTTCACAATTTAAACACAAAAAATAGGTGTATTAATACTTTGGAAAAAAGGCCTGAGATACCCTGAGATCATAGAGTCATATACATATAATGAAGGATTGCTAGCATTAATGGTAATTAAGTATGAGAAAAAAGTATTATTCCTTTATTAACTCTTATTGGATCCCTGGAATCAGTGCAAAAACAGTAAGGAAATACCTAGATATAATAACCCTACACTCAAAAGGTGAGATGATATTAGCAGGAGATTTTAATTGTATTCTTTCTCCCAGTGAAACATCAAATACTAATTTTTTTAAAATTTCCCTAGTTGCAAAACACTTAGAAAACTACATTAATTTGAAGAATTTAAAACATGCATCATATAACGCTACCCTATTCCTTGAAATTTTCTCATTACTCATATAGGTTTGGGACACAAACAAATATTGATAAAATTCTAGTATCAATAGAAAATGTACTATCAATATCCTGTCCTTTATCTGACCACAGTGCTATTATATTTAACATATCCCTGCATTCCGAGATTTTAAATCTTTGGAAAAGAATACCGGCCTATATTACAAAAATAAAGAGCTTTCAAGACTGGATGATAACTGAAATAAATCAATTTGTAGAAATAAATAACAATGGAGAGGTATCTGATAAAATATTACGGGATACCTTAAAAGTTGTTTTATATGGAAAGATCAATTGCTGATACTTACAAAAAAGGAAAGAATGAGACAAAATAATAAGTGACATCCAAAAGGAATTAGATAGTTTAAAACAGAATCTCTCACACAATAACAAGATAACCCTAAATAAAATAAAATAAATAAAGAATATCAAGATATCCTACACCATACAATCTATATAAACACAGAAAAAATTAAATTATATTCATACTCTATTAACCCTAAAAGCTTACACAAAATTGCAGTAAGGTCAAAGTGCTTTAATGAAAAAAAAAATCATATAAAAGAAATCATATATGCAGACAGTATGAGAAAAATAATAACAACAGACATCAATAACATGCTATACTATTTTAGGAAACATTGCAAAAATAGGTTCCCTATTAGAAGACCGAAGACGCATTCTTTCAAATGCATCTTGGTCGAACTCAAAAGCCTGAAATGGCAAAATATTGAAGCGGCTTTTAAGCAAATTCTTTCCCTGGGAAAGAATTAGCTTGTCCGCTTCATTACTTTGCCATTTTCAGCACTGTAGTGCGGTCTCGGAGTTGGTATATTTAAGTGTGGGGGTGTGTGGGGGGCGTAGCCTCCCACTTAATATAATGTTTAAAGTGTTTTATTTATTTATTTATTTTTTTGTTGGAACAGCGATTTTTTTTCCCTAGGAAAAAAATCACTGTTCTGACTGTTCGAAATTGTAAGCTTTCGCTTACATAGGGTCGATTAATCACCATTTGCTTTTTAAGCATTCGATGATCTAATATAGACCCTAAAAATATGAATACTCCTAATACAATTATAAATGATAAAAAACACTGGAATTTTTTTAAAAGAAAATGTTTTAAAGTCCCTATCCCCTACTTATGTTGCCAACATTGACAAACCTTTTACTTTTAAAGAACTAAAAGACAAAATAACTAAACTAAATACTAATCAAGCACCAGAGTTAGACAGCCTAATCCCTAAAATATACAAAATCCTACCAGACAGCATATTAAAAAATTTACTAAAGGCATTTCATGAAATCAAGACTTACTTTATCACCACCCCCCTTCATGGAAATACTTGCTTGTATCACATATATTAAAACCTGATAAGGAATATACCTCTTCCTCATCATGCAGACTTACCTCACTCTTAAATATAGATTATAACATTTTTCTGTCCATTATAGCAAACAGACTTAATTGTATTGTTCCCAACTTGATAGAAGATGATCTGACAGGATTTATAAAAAATAGGAAAGTTCAATATAATATAATAAGACTTCTCTCCTTAATAGACATAGCAAATAAAAAGAAAAATGAACTGACCATAATGAGTCTTGATATAGACAAAGCATTTGACTCTCTTAATTGGTCTTACTTATTTATAACATTACAACAATACAAATTCTCATCAGACTTCCAAAATTTAATAAAAATCCTTTATGAAGACTCAATTTCTTTTGTAAAGATAGTTTCCTTTTTATCCTCTCCTTTTAAAGTTTCAAAAGGAACTAAACAAGGCTGTTCTCACCCCCCTAATTTTTGCCATTGCTATAGAACCACTGGCTAATTATATTAGAAATAACACACATATTAAAGGATATAACCTACACAATGACCTATCACTAAAGATTCAACTATTTGCTGATGACCTATTATTAATTAGTGAAGATATGGAGACATCTCTAGATCATTTACTTAATACCCTAATATCTATTTGAAAATCTATCAGGTTTAAAATTCAACCACAATAAAACCCAAACCCTTTCAATAAACAAGAATGCCAACAACAGAATGAGAAACTAAAAGTACTTTGACTGGGACATTACACAAAATAAATACCTAGGTATTTCCATTAATCCAAATCTTAAAGACAGAATTTCCATAAACTACAATAACTTAATAAGCTCTATTATTAATCAGATAGATAATTGGAATAGATTTATTTTTACATTTGAAGATACACTAGTGTTAATCAAAATTATTTTACTACTCAATATCCTATACATTAGCCAGTCTTTGATTATTCTCCCACTTAAGAAAAAATACTAAAAATATTAATAATATTTTATTAAAATTTCTTTGGCACCCCAAAAAAAACAGGATATTTTTACAACAACATACTGCAAGTTGAGAAGAAGGAGGCATTAGTTTTCCTAACACTGATTTTTATTTAAATGCCACCATCTTTAATATGATTCTCTTATGGCTAAGTCCCTTCTACACTTCGTATTGGACATTAATACACAAAAGAATCTTACTTGCTAATAATAAAATAATACTTGAACCACTTCTTAAACTCCATAGAAATATTTTATGCTGTCATTAAAAATATATGCCCAAGATAACAAACAGAAATTAAAATCCTGCTCCTTTATTAATCACATGTTAATGAACTTTAATAGATTTACCCAATCAAATCATTTAATCAAAAACGTATTGATATCTGTCTTTCCAACTGCCTACACTAATGAATGTCTAATCTCTTTTGATCTCAATAAAATATGAACACTTAAAGATGGAAACTTATTCTACTGGAATCAGTTCATGTCTACAAACAAAGTCCATTCACCTGACTATCTACTTGACAGGTATAGTTTAAAAATAGTAATTGGCCTAATATACAAGTTTGCAGAGAATTTTTTTACAATAAAACCATATTATCATTAGAAACTCATGGAAGCAATGCACCTAAAGTATTGGAATTCATGCACAATATTACTAATGGCTCAGTAAGAGGCACCTCATTCATGTCTGTAATTTACAAAACTATTAGATCAGACTTCAATTTCATAGATGCCTCCTACTGGAATTACTCTACCAAAATGAACAAAGAAGAGTTTACTACCAATAATAAAAAAAACCTCTTTCTATATTCAGTAGGGAAAACAATCTCCCCTACTGGAAAATATATACCTGGAAATATCTTAATTGATGTTATATGACACCACAAAGAATTGCCAATATTTGCTAGAAAGATGATATGAAATGTTGGAGATGCAATGCAGAAAATGCTGACTGATATCATATGATTGTCTCTTGCAAGATGTTATCTTTATTTTGGTGTGAATTTAGGAATTTCTGTAATGCACTATGAAATTATGTGTTTAATTTCTGATACTCTTATCTTATTTAATGTACTGATTCCAGAGGTTATACCTAAAATTCAAGTATACATATTATGGTCAATCTTTGCAGTTGCAAGAAAAGCTATATCAAAAAAATTGAAAAAATAACTCCCTTCTGTCCTTCAATAATGAATTTATTTATTTAGCCAGGTCATTGGGTGATAAAGAAAATACTCACATAAAGTTGAGAACAACGAATTCAGTACACAAATGAATTGCTTGGGAAAAGTAACAATCTCTATTGCAGAAATTTTAGCTGATTTCCTGAATGTGTTTATAAATGTCTCATTTTGTTATGTGCCTTACATATAGTTTCTTTGTTGTTATGATTATAAATATAAAATTTAAAAGGTAAGCGGTTTCACATCTGCTTCATCAGTCCTTCTACAGAAAATGAATGAACTAACCTGCTTATATATACAAACATCAATCAAAGTGAGGCAACCAGGTTGGATTATAGGTTCTATTATTGGTTTGTTTTTTTTATTAAACATATGTTATATTTATGTTTGGTTTAATATAATGTTTCAAGTGATTGGTTCAACCCAGTTGCCTCACTTTGATTGATCTTTGCATATAAAAGCATGTTAGTTCATTCATTTTCTGTAGCAGGTCTAATGAAGCAGATGTGAAAGCACTCACCTTTTTAATTTTATAAGCGAATACATTTTTATTATAACTCCTGGCATTGTTTTATTCTGCTGGTGTTTGCTGTTATACACTTTTGTTTTTATTTCCAGTGATCTATTTATCTCAATGAGTGTATTTCTTTTTTATTCTCTTCATTTTGTACTACACTAGTTGGGAGCATGGCTGAGGGGTTTTCAGATGACTCAGTGAACTGCAATTCCTAGAATGCTACTAGATGGCCTGGTTAACGACATGATAGGCTCACGCAATACCTATTGAGGAAGGGCAACCTCCTAATCTTACAAGAGAAGATCAACAGACAGAAAATGGAAGGTAAACCTAGCATGGATGTTGAAGCATTTGTTAGAGCAGTTAGTGACCTGAAATACAATTGTTGTCAACTTAAATGCCTCCAGACCCAGACACAGCACTTTGAGGTTTGGCTACATAAAAGAATTGTACCCAGAGGCTTAAGGATTCTGAAAATGCCGACTTATGGTGAACAGTATCCAGACCTGCTTGCAAGGTGGCAGAAGCTTAATCTAGAGGTAAGCTTTAAATATTTGAATTTGTTAATTAACTTTTTTAAACCTGAGGAAGAAGCCCCTGCCACAAAAGATTAATGAGCAATTGAATGGCCTACATGACTGCTTCCCTGGGAGCATGGTTGACTCCTCAGTTAATAAGCTTATTAACACTGCCTTATTGTTTGAAAGAAAAATGCTTCGGCAAAAGCAGCTTAAGATTGAGAGGGACAGTAGGGATTCTAACTTCGGAAATGTTTTCACTTGGCCCAAGAACAGCATCCCTCCACATAGTAGCTCTAGATTAACCTCCAATCAGACTTCCAGTAGTAGTAATAAGCATACTAACAATTCCATGGGTGTAACAGCATCCAAGAATGACACTACAGTCTTCTCTACTACTATTAAGTCTCAAAATGGATCTTGTAATAAGGAACCTAGCAGCACAGAGACTGAGAGATCTGCTGATAATCATTCTTCTATGAACAGTAATGCTGATACCAATGGAGTGACTAGCTTACTAGGGGCTATAACCCTAGTACTAGGCAATGATGTGAGACACAAAACACCAATGAGCATTAATAACAGCATGGATGGCAGACAAACTGGGTCCAGCAATGGCCCTATTGCTTTCCCTTTACCCACTGGCAAGGACCAACGTTCCAACAAGAATCCCTCAAAGAGCAGGGAAAAGACAAAGAGGAAACTGCCAGTGGAACAGAATATCAGTCAATCACTCAAGAAGATATGGAGACAAGTCACAACTTGATTGTTTGGAACTTGTCAAAGAAATGTTTGACTCCCCATGAGTTAAATGTACTGGGAAAGGGACTTTCTGTATACCTACACAACAGGGAGATGTGACAGATACTGTTCTAGATATTAAGATGTTGGTACGGAATGTTTCATTGAAAATACAGTTTGGGGGTGGGGATACTGATTATGCCAATATTAATATTTTCAAGAAACCAAGCCTATTTATGCCTAATCCACACCCTCTTCTAGATGCCTTTGTTAACTTAGTAGAAAATGATTTGCACCAAGCCTTTGAGAGCTCCAGAACTAATCATTATAGTAACCTTACTCAGTATGAGAAGACTGCTTTACATACATTATGGAATGGCATGACTATATCCATTAGACCAGCTGATAAAGGTAGCTCCATAGTAGTGATGGACAGGTCAGACTATTTTAATTCCGTGAAAGAAATGTTAGGTGATAATCGACATTACACTATCACTAAGAAAGCTATAGATTGTCTTATAAGAACTATTAGGAGTATCTTGAGTAATTGTTTACAAGATAAATTAATCAGTCTTGACTTGTATAACTATTTTTTGATAAGCGAGCCATTGATTCCTGTCATACAGGGTCTTCCAAAGATCCACAAGGATAGCCACAGACCACCAATGAGACCCATTGTTGCTGGTCGTGGTTGGAGCACAGAGCCCTTCTCTATATTTGTTGAGAAGCACCTAAGTCTAATTTTAGATAGGAATGAGATAGTGCTGAGGGACTCCAAACAGTTTTTAAGATCTTTTTGGCTATATTAACATGCAACTGACAGACTTAAGGTACCAGCTGGTCACTATGGATGTACAGTCACTGTTTATCATGATTCCTAACCAGGCTAGTTTGAATTATATAGGTAGATACTTGTCCACGCATAGTGCATATGATCCTTCAGTGTGTCACCTGATATATCTTTGTATGAGAGTAGTACTTGAGAATAATATCTTTGTCTTTGATGATGTTTATTACCAACAAGGAGATGGCATGGCTATGGGCACCTCCAGTGCCAATAGCTACACCAATAATGTCATGGCTCAATGGAAAGAGGAGTGTATGTTTTCAACATCAAGTTTTCATCAATATGTTCCATTTTATCGTAGATTTGTGGACAATCTGTTTCTTGTTTGGGCAGGCTGTCCTGATGAGTTAGTCAAGTTTCATCAAGATTTGATCTCCACTACCAGTTTTTTTAAATTCATTCTGAACTATTCAGACACTCAAGCTGAATTCTTGGATGTGCTTTTAACCAGACAGGTTGATGGTTCCCTCTGCACTGGTATATATAGGAAATCCTGTTATAAGAATTCCCTGTTTCATCGAGATAGCATGCACCCATTGCATGCGTTCAAGAATATAGTTAAGTGACAGGGGTTGAGATCCTCTAGGCTGAATGGGACAGATGATGGTTTTAAATCTGAGTTGCTATGCTTAAAAGGCAAGCTGACTGACAGAGGCTATAAAGAAAAAGAGGTTGATGATATACTTTGTAGCATACCTCAACTTCGATCCAATATAGCCAGACCGTACTATTCTGAACACTCCACTGATTCCAATGGTATGAGACCAACTCCCATTAGACCTACTAATATTTTTGGTCTCTAACTTACAGCACTGACACTAGGATGACAATGACTGTTATTAAGAGACAATGGAACCTATTAACAACTGACCCCAACATCCAGAGGCTTGTAGATGAAACTCCTAGATTCTTATATAAAAATAAGAACAATCTAAAATAATTATTATGCTATCCAGTTAACCAGAAACCTGGTGTGTCTGAATGTGGAGCCAGTACATTGGCATGTGGATCATGTAATTTTTGTAACTATGTCGACAGTAGTGTGTGTTTTTAACATCCTGATAATGAAAGGATGTATGTTTAACTTTAAGGTGCACATGGCCTGTCTGACTCCACATGTGGTACCTTGCCAGTTGCACTGTCTGCCAAGCATTTTATGTAGGCAAGACAGATAGACCTATGAAAGACAGGATTGGGGAGCATTTATGCAGTATCCATTGTGCTTCTGCCAGCAATGCTTGTCCAAACATGTTATGACCACTGATGTGAGACACTCTATTAAGTTCATGGTGGTTGACAGGATAACCCCAGTGTCCCAGGTGGTGATATTAGAAACCTTACTGAAATGAGGGAGGTCAACTGGATGATTAGGTTAAGAGCACAGATCAAAGCAGTGGTCTTAATGAAAAAGTCCCATTAAGACCCATTCTAAAGGGACCAAGCCTTAGAAAGTGATAACTACTAAGTGTTATTAAAATATATATAATGTCATTACATACATTTTTTTCTTTATTTATATACATTTCTTAAATATGCATATTGTTGTGTTATTTTATATTACTTTTTATAGTACTTGCTTCAATCATATTAATGTTGGATCAGTACTGAAAGTGTATTGACACATTTTTAGGAATGTTTGTGTGATTTTACTTCCTTTATAGCTTGTTTTATTAGTTTAATTGTTTTTATTAAACATATACTATATTTATGCTTGGTTTAATACAATGCTTCAAGTGATTGGTCCAACCTGGTTGCCCCACTTTGATTGATGTTTGCATATATAAACATGCTAGTTCATTCATTTTCTGTAGAAGGTCTGATGAAGCAGATGTGAAAGTGCTTACCTTTTTTTAATTTTATAAGCAAATAAATGTTTTCGTATACAGTGCAGTGGTGCAGCGATAGCATTGTCACCTAACAGCAAGAGGCTTTCTGGTTCGATTCTCAGCTGGGATGCCTTCTGTGTGGAGTTTGCATGTCCTCCCTGCGTTTGTGTGCTTTTGAAGCATTTCTCCCCAGGCCTCCACTGAAAATTGGCGTTGTTCCAAGTTGGATTTTCCCAGTTAAATAAATAACTCCTGGCACTGTTTTATTCCACTGGTGTTTGCTGTTATGCACTTTTGTTTTTATTTCCAATGGTTTATTATCTCTGGAAGTGTATTTCTTTTTTATTTTCTTTTTTTCTCTTTTTTATTCTCTAAATAAATAATATTGTTTTATTGTTGTTAATAAAATAAAAAATATTGTTGAAAAAAAAAAAAAGAAAGACAGTCTTCAGTATGTCAGGAACATGTGCAGAGCCTTTTAAGTGCTATGATGAATTCACACTGAGAATACCCAGTTTAGATAATTTTACCCATGAGCTCAGGTTGTAGTTATAATGCCATGTAAAAGGAAGTTTTGGCCAAATGAGGAGGGCTGTTTGAGGTGACAGAAATAATAAATGCAGCGAACTGTAAGGTTTGACAGTCAGGAAATAGAAAATTGAGAAAATCTACAACTTTAATAGAATAAAGCCATGGAATAAACCAGGGATTTCTGCAGGAAGACTGCAAGCTAAAGCTCTCATGGAAACTCTACTAGAAGTACAGCTAGAGGAATCCTTGTCAAAATTACAAGAGCACAAAGTAAGCCATGCTCTCGGAACAACACTTGTAGTGAAAGTTAGTCTAAGGCCTTATGGAGAATCAAAGTCACAAAAACAATTAGGGAAGAGGTTCAAAAAATGCTCAAATTAGTCATGATAGAAGGGTTGCAGAGTGACTGTATTACTCCGGTAGTAACAGTTCATTAAACCTGATGGCAGTATGGGATTCTGTAATGACTTTAAAAAACAGAATTACAGTTGGATAGCCATCCTTAGTCCAGAACTGATGTCGATAGAAAACTAAGGAATGGACCAATACTTGACAACACTAGATTTGCTGAAGGTATTCTTGCAGATACTAACTTCTCTACTAAAAGTTACATTTTTTTTTAACTATTGATAGTCTGTTTCTAAACACAGGGTTGCAATCTGGACTACATGGATACCCAACCACCTTTTAGAGGCTGATAGAAAAAATACAGAAGCCTCACTCTCAATATGCTTTTCTATACCTGGATGACATGATCATACTGGAAATCTCACTTAGCTAAAATTGGGATTGTATTTGAATCTGTAGGATAGGAATCCTTGGCTGTAAAAGTGAAGAAAGGTAAAATTGTAAAGATGTAAGCCAAGTGCATATGGTACCTTATAGGAAGAGGGATAATAAGGCCACAATTAGAAAAGACAGATGTGGTAAGAAACACATGAAGGCTTCACTTGGACTATCTATGTACTACAGAAAGTTTGTCCCTAGTTTTGTGATCATTGCTGTCCTCTGACAGATTGCAGAACAGTGAAAGTCCTGCCTAAGTGCACTCGCCTTTTGAGGAAGATAGAATGTTTTAAAACTCAAACAAATTCTCCGCTCTGGAGCTCTGCTAGTAACTCCTGATTTTACTTAGAGTTTCCTTTATATATTGACATGTTAGAGTTAGGTTTGGCAGTAGATCTCTCCTGAGATATTCAAGGAACAGAGCAACCTGTGTGCTGTATCAGCAGAAAGATGAGAAATACAGGGAAGAAGCAACTCAGCTATTGAAAGAATGTGTCTAGTATTAAGTAAGATTCCTATTCTTTGAAATGGTATTTGTCAGGCAGGCACTTTAGCTGGTGACATTACATGCATCTTTGCAATAGTTAAGTAGGCACACTGATAGTAATATCAAGCCGTGTTGGTGGTCACTATCTCTCCAACCCTACCAGTATACAGTGATCCACAGACCCAGTGTAATCAGCTGAAAAGCTAATAGGTTGTCTGTGGTTACAGCTCATTCTTATTATTCTGTGGCCTACAACTCATTCTTATTATTCTGTGGCCTACAACTCATTCTTATTATTCGGTGGCCTACAACTCATTCTTATTATTCCACCTGCACTTTTTATGCTGGCAGAGGTTCATGATACCATATCGGTTAGAAAAGAATGTGTACCTTTCTTTAAATATGTATTCAAAATGTATACTGTAGTATGGAAGATGGGAATACACTTAAGGATTTAGCAAGATAACACTATCTTAACTGGCAATCAAGAAGGTATGCAAGTACACAAACCCTAATCTGAAATCCTTGGGAGCAGCTCTGTTTTGAATTTCAGAATCTTCTGCATTTTAGATCCCTCAGATAGTGAATTACAAATACAGCTAAATAGGAGTCAAAAATTACAATTAATGTTTACTGCTAGAAATAGATGACTAGAAAGTAGAGAAAGTACAGCACATTGCATAAATCTTGCATGCTGTGCTATGAAGAATTGAAACAACTCATTTTCAAAATTCAGGTGCATGTTTAGAGTAAGAGTCAAGATTGTTGGAACTGCTTACTGATCCCCTTCTACACACACGCACGCCCACATGCGATTGCACACACACACACACACACACACACACACACACACACACACACACACACACACACACACGCGCACACACGCACACACGCACACACGCACACACACACACACACACACACACACACACACACACACACACACACACACACACACACACACACACGGTGTAATTAGAAGGTTAGAAGGTTCAGGGTTGGATCATGGAGCAACAAGCAAGACATCATCAGCATCAATGTTGTGATCATTGTAATCCTTGTCATCAGGTTGCAGCTGGATGTCTAATGATGGGACAAGGACAGGAATCTTAGGTGACATAGCAGTGCTACAACATATAGTCTTCTTAAAGACTTCTTGAAGTGTCATTTGTCTAATTAACATAGGTTTCTGTTGAAGCAGTCTCTCTTTAACTGTGTAAATTGTCATAATCTCTTGCTCACTGATAAATTCACGTTGTTCGAGGCCTGCAGTTAACTGATCACACATTTTCACCATATCATCTATGGGTATTTTTGCACTAGTGTCCACGATGTCCTCATCATCACTACTATCCTCATGCTTATCTGCATTTAACACCATTGCAGCAATTTCCCCATCATTCCAGGAATGCGCAACAGGCGTATCAATGTACATTTTTAACATTTCTTCTATGTCAGCTTCCTGTAAGTTCTTTACACTTGTGGCTGATAAACTTCTAGAGTATGTTACAAGGTTAGCTATCATCTTCTTCTCATCAGTGATATAAAATCCTTCAAAGTCTTCATTTGTAGGTTCATTTTCATCAAATATCATTGTAGGCCAAAGTTCTGCCTAGGGTTACTTAATGTTGATTTCTCAACATCCTTCTAAGTATTAGCAACTGCATAAATGGTATCCTTAACACTGAACTCTTTCAGGAAGTCTTGGATTCCTGCACCTCCAATGACTGCAGCAAGCATACAGTTTAGAAAATGTTTTTTTTTTACCTGCTCTTCATTGATCATAAAATTCCTTGGTCACACGGCTGCAATAATGATGTCAAATTCGGGGGCAGGAAAATTCCAAAAACATTACTTTTCACAAGAAGTTTGTCGGGGGGATGTGCAAAGCAATTGTCCAGGAACAATACAATTTTGCAGTTTTCTTCCTGCCCAGCTTGCCTGAAATGAGCTCATGCCTCTGGTATTTAGTGGTTATTGAACCAGTCAGAAAACATTTCTCTGGTAAACCATGCTTTCTTGTTTTCATAAAAATGCACAGGAAATGGCGTACACTGTTTAGACATCTTGGATGTTTGCTGTTTCCAACTACTGCCAACTTCACCTTGTGTGTCCCTGCAGCATTGGCACACCCAAGAATAGTTAACCTATCTTTAGCATTCTTACAAACTGTTGCCACTTTCTTAACAGCTATTGTTAATGTTTTTCTATCTTCCATTAATTTATGGTGACCACTGTCTCTATAAAACTTTAGAGTAAACTTGTCTTTCTGCTTCTTTAAATTGTACACAGTGTTACCTCTGACACCATATTATTGAACCAGTCAGAAAACATTTCTCTGGTAAACCATGCTTTCTTGTTTTCATAAAAATGCACAGGAAATGGCGTACACTTAGACATATTGGATGTTTGCTGTTTCCAACTACTGCCAACTTCACCTTGTGTGTCCCTGCAGCATTGGCACACCCAAGAATAGTTAACCTATCTTTAGCATTCTTACAAACTGTTGCCACTTTCTTAACAGCTATTGTTAATGTTTTTCTATCTTCCATTAATTTATGGTGACCACTGTCTCTATAAAACTTTAGAGTAAACTTGTCTTTCTGCTTCTTTAAATTGTACACAGTGTTACCTCTGACACCATATTCTTCACATGGACACATCACTATCAAGCTTCTTCAATAGCTCCACCTTCTGCATTGTTGATAATGACCGATGCTCTCTTTTCTTTTTCTTTTTCACAGTGTTAAACATTGGTGTATCTGCAGCTCTTTTCAAAATTTTCACAATGAAATTAAAGACAAAGCAACAAAAGTATTAGTGAACAACAGATGCACTGCTATTAGTATGAGTGCCAAGCAGTGTGCAGGGCTGACAAGTGTGCGGTCCAATATTATAAGGAAAAAACTTCGTATTTCAGAGCTTTTTGAATTTCAGAACTTCAAATTAAGGATTGTGAGCCTGTATAAGGGGATTGTCTGAAAGCAGGAAAACAGAAGGGGATTGTGCCAACTCTACAGATGTTACTTTTTTCCAGTTACTGAACTCCCAAAGATAACAACACTTGCTGGTATGTAGCAACAGTTCCAAAAATTAGCCCATTGGAAACAGTCAATCCACAGATGCGGTTACATTTGCAGATTGCTTGTGATCCTGAGGAGAATGTTGATTAGCATGTGCTGCATGAATGATGCAGACAGCAGAGCAAGACAATGTGCAAGATCTTGTACACTTTTTGTAGTCTTCTTTATGATTTACACAGGACATCGATATGCACTTAAACTGTGTACCAGCCTGTCCATAACAAACAGTCCTTAAGAACAGCACCCCCCCAACACACACACACACACAAACACACACACACACACACACACACACACACACACACACACACACACACACACACACACAGATACACACATGTAGATATATATATATATATATATATATATATTTACATATATGAATATATCAACCAGCAAGGAACATCAAACACACACTATTCTAAGAAAACTCAAGTACAACCTGGTGAACATGCACATGACACTGAATTATTAACCAGAGGTCATGTTTGAACCTCAAATACTAGAACTATGGGAAAAAAGGATTTTAAAGAAAAAGAATATTTTTTTGTTTTAGTCTATGCTTACTTTGATATGATAAAGATATGACTTTATAAAATGTTTTCAAGGTGGAATGCATGTTTTCTAAATCACAAAACCTATCATATAAAATGAGTTAGAAACTGAGCTAGAATGATGAATGCTATAAGAAATCTTTCCTTGTGGATACTGAAAAAAACATGCATTCAAGTGACTGAGAGCACAGTGCACCTGCAAGCTATGCAGTTGACAGCAGTACATTATTTTGAGCTGTTCTTTGCTTCAAAACACTACTGAAAATGTCATTTCAACTTCTACAGCCCTGCCAAAGAGAACATATGCCTACCATTTTTGTTAGAATTCCAGTGAACCTATCAAACAGCATTAGTCATGTTCTAGCTTCTTTGTTTTATGTACTTATTACAATATTAAACTCTTTTGGTGTTTCTACCTAGTCTCGTACTGATGACAAGCTTTATTATTGTTTACCTTTCTCATACATTTACCATCAAACATAAGCTATAAAGTACAATTTTCCTTAAGAGCACACACAGATCACAGTCAGTCTGGGGCTGGTTTCTCCCTCTCTCTCCAGATCCCCAATAAGACTCCCCACTGGTACAGCTATAGGGTTCAGTTCTTAGCCGAGTAATCAAGCCAAAGCCTCCAGCACCCTCTCTGTCCAACCAGTGCTTTGTGTCCCTGCCCAAATAGCTGACACACACACTTTGAGATTTGATTTATATAGAAACACACAGACACTCCTGGGGAAGGCTAGCACAGGTTCACTAGCTATGCCTCCTTCTGCCCAGACTATACAGTAGTACCACCTGCCACCAACCTCTACTTATCAGCTACCATAAAGCCCTTACAATGGGTGACCAATTCTACTGTGCAATGTTACTATTATCCAAGCGGTAAGTGTGTCCAAGACTTGAAGGCTATTTTGGAGCGGCTGGTACAGTATTGCCAAATACATATACAAGTACTTTAAGAGCTTAAATATCTCTAAACAAAACCTGCAACAATTAAAATGTTTAAAAATATTTAATAATAAATAATAAAAGCGCAAGACAATACTCATTAACTCAACACAGTGACAATAAAGTTCAGAATCACAGAAAATAATTTAAAACAACTTTGCAAGACAGTCTCACATAAATACAGAAAACATTTAGACTGATTTTCCTATTTTCCTATCTATCTCTAAGAGAAATACTATGATCTAGGTCTTACAGAGCCAGGCAAATACAGATGAAAAGTGCTGAAGATGGATGTGTTCAGATCCAGAGACAAATACAAAATCCACAGACTTTCTCTCTGAGATAGTTCTTAAATTAATAATACATATTTCTGCTGAGTCATCTCAGATTACATAATTCTTGTCACCTCTGCCTTACTTCCTAGGCTAACAGGAACCAACAGAATTTAACAGTTCTCTGTTAAAAATACTTATCTCTCAGATGTACAGCTGCTGGGAAGCCACAGAGCAATACAAAAACACTTAACATGTGAAACCCAGTAATTATCTCTGTCTCAAGACAGTACAAAGAAACCACTAGCACTAAACATCCTGTCTGTTAGCTGAGATAAACTAATTTTATACAATTTGTAAAACTCTTTACTTATTTTCTTAGAGTTTGCAAGTTAACTCTGTACATTCCAGCCTTTACCATCAATACATACATTTGCATAAGCATGTAGTTTATACATATTTCTGTTCTTTTCCAGAAGGGTGCACTGTGGTTACATTCCTGAAGCTCAGTACAGACCATATAGTTTAATCATAACATGCAGCTCTCTTACATTTGTAAAACAGGCCTGTGGATCATATTAATATTTACAAAATACATAGGATTATTTACAAAATTCTAACTAGCTGGGGTGGCAGCCTTCACATGGGGCTACATCAGAATCTGTATGTGTTTATCATGGATTGAGGAGTCTGGCACTGAAGAATTTATTGCTGTCATTTTGTTGTTAATGGTTGCAAAACTATGTACTGCTTCACTGGGGTAGCACAGAGGACACCACTAGCTTTTAAATATAGCATCTTGTCATCTGATTTATGAAAGGAAAAAAAGAGTATGTTTGAAAGAGTAAATGAAAGAGAGAGAGAGAGAGAGAGAGAGCAGGGGAGAATAACAGGAGTGTGTGTGTGTGTGTGTGTGTGTGTGTGTGTGTGTGTGTGTGTGTGTGTGTGTGTGCGTGTGTGCGTGTGTGCGTGTGTGCGTGTGTGTGTGTGTGTGTGTGTGTGTGTGTGTGTGTGTGTGTGTGTGTGGGCGCGTGCATGTGTGTGTGTGTGTGTGTGTGTCTTTCTCTCTCTCTCTCTCTCTCTCTCTCACTCTCTGTCTATCTGAGGAGGGACGGGGGGGGAGAAAGATTTATATATGGAAGCATTTTTATTTCAGAATGTTTTTGTAACCACCCCACTAACAATGTTTGGCTGAAGAAACACTCTACTTTCCTTCTTTCAGAATCCTCTAACAATAAGACTGTATGCTTTTGCTTTACAGGACTCATATACACCCAGAGTCCTCTGTATTTTTAAGAATTACCTGGTTGACTCTTGTTTCATTGAGGGGTCAGCACTGCTGTGCTATACGTGACATGAGTGAATATGCCCATAACCTTAATCTGATTGCTTTTTAAGGTTATGCTGATTGCTACTATTTTCTGGAAACAGGAACTGATACTCAGTTTAGGACAGGTTAGTAAGCCTTTGCTCTGACTCAAGATATTCTGCCCAGAGAGGCTTGCTGCCCAATGCAATGAGACTTAAATCAGCGGTAGATATCACTGTAAATGATGTTCTGAATGAGACATTTGGTATCCTTTTATTGCTAATTAACAATAATAATAATTGCCAGTAGCCTAACACTCATTGACTAGAGGGTAGATAGAGGCTACACATGATTAACATTGTCACTTGGCTTATTTTTGCACCAAAGTTACATCTAAATATTACTCTAATGGTGTACACTGATGTAAGTTAACTTATAACATATAGCATATTACAGTAAACAAGTGATAAAAAGTGAAGGCTACAGTGTGAAAATGTACTTGTTTTGACTACAAGTAGATTTATATAGTTTGAGGAGGACCAGCAAATGTTAGGAAGGCACGGCAATGTAACTATATCTCTCAGGACTGACTGACCCATGTTCAACTGTTTGCTCCGGATTTGGGGATCTGAACCTGACTCCCTTTTGATTGGCTGAGGGAGGCCATCACTTGTCCCTTTAGAGCAGTGCTCGCCTATCTCTCAGGACTGAATAATCAGTCCTGCCAAGTCTCAAACTCAAGACCCTACTATAGTCAGAGCAATGTACCACTACCCTATTTGAGCTGTCATATGTATGTTTTACAACTGCATAAACCAACATTTGGTAAACACTAACATGTTAAGTGTCCTGCACACATTGCTGTAGTATATTTGCTGAGTTTTGCAGTTCAGAGCAAAGACATAATCATTTAATCTTACTTTCAAGACAACATTTCACGTTCCATTTATATAACAGATTAGGTTGGTTATATCACATGATAATATCAATGATTTATCACTATGGGGCAAATCCCTCACAAATAGAACAATTTTCAGTATAATGTAGTACCTTAAATAAGCAAATCTGTGTTTTTCCCAGCAAGGACAGGTATCAAATAGAAGACAAAAAAAGTAGCCATTTGGAGTTTTACGTGAGATTCAACACAGTGGAAGCATTCAATGCCTGCTTATTTTCCATCATTTAGACTGTGGAAACATCATGCAGTAGAGCAGAGTCTGAGATACATCATGGAAGCAGTCTTAAGGTGTACATACTTTTCATTACAAGAGTCAAAACAAGTGATCACTTCTGTAAACAATGGACACAAAGTGGTAGAAGCTGGCACACTAATCAGATATGAAGCTATTGCTGATCTGAGATATGATGCCATTAACTTAGATATGCTACTAAAAGTAATACTATTTGGACACTGAACACACTGAGAGTCAGATCACCAAACATATAATTTAAGTAATAGAACAAATAAAACAAAAAATGCAGTGTTTTCTATAACTTTTATTACTCCTAACAGCAATTTTGTAAACAATCATGGAATCTGAATCACTACCAGACAAATATGGTGTTCTAAGAGAAAGCTGTATTCTACAAAAAGTTACAGTAGGTACTCTGTGGATCAGAGCAGTAACAGGTTCTAGAGTCAGCCACTGTACCAGGACTAAAACATAATGGCTTACTGACTCAAAACAGGTATATGGTAGCTCAAAGAAGAATAAACCTATCCTCCCAGATGTGGGAGTCAACACTTCAGAACACTCTACACTGTCTGAAATAAAGCAATGCACAGGGGCATTGTCAGATGTCCTTACTGATGCAGACAGCAGATATATCTTGAATGAAATTGCTCCTTTGCCTTATATAGCATCAAAATCATGGAAGGGGTATGGAGAGAAAGCTTCTAGTTGTTGGATTAGCGCTTGGTGACTATGTTTGGGGATTTGATGTGGGATATAATGGGGAGAGATGTGCAGCATTCTAACATTTTTGACTCTACTTAACCTCTTTCCCCTGAGGATGCCCATTTTCAGAAAAAAATAGAGTCCTTAGTTAGTCTTCTTCTGAGTTCTGCTACAAATATGATATGCCAGACATCATTGTCAGTACAAATGGGGTCCAGGCAAGGAAAACTAGTGCCGATCAATCTATTCAGGTTCCCTAATAAAATTGCATACTTAGAATCACTTTTTTTTCCCTTAAGGACAAGGTGGTGTGCAAAATAACAGAAACCTGACATTTATTTTAAGACACTAATTAAAAAGATGGATACCTTTGTGGAGGCTGGCAGTATGAAAAAAATGAGGAGACTGCAAGCAATGTAGTTTTTTTATTATTAGAATCTTTCTTTTACATCAAAGATGGAGGAGATGTTAAAATGTGACAGAGATATCATTGCTTCAGTAAGGGTGTTGTTTATGTAGCCCAGTGTCAACAGTGTCCCAGTTTTTATATAGAAAAAAACAATACAACCCCTGAGAGCTAGAATATATAAACAATTTTATGATTTCAAGAAAAAAGGAAGAATACAATGCACTTTACAAGCACCTCAGTTTGCAGCATTCCCATAGTTTTACATTTTATGTTATAGATTATATTATGGTGGACATGAGGGTTGGCCAGGCAGGCAATCTATTAGTGTTAAACGAATTAAAATGGCAGCTGATGACTAAATCCACTGTAGTCTGGGATTTAAATTATATGGTTTCTGTCAGCAGTGTTTTAAGGCTAAAACATCTTTCTTCATGTTATTTCTCAATGGAGTTGTTTTTCTTAAAATGATAGCGGTCACGGTATGCATGATGTTTAATCTTACTATTTTTCAGTCTACATTTTTTTACTATTTGGTACTTGTGTGTAATATATTTACAAAATGTTTTTCTGTGTGGTAGTTCTATATATTGACATTGTATTTTAGCATCAACTATTTGAATAATTTTAACATGATGACTTTGTTTTTTTATTATTTTTCCTTTTCTTTGCATCAAAATTAATGGGTGTAATTTGCTGGATTACTGGCCAGCCAATGATATTGCTAGATGTTTTATTTAATTGATGAGGAAGTATATAAGGGTAATTGTGATTACCAGAATTTATTCAGAAGAAGTCCATTTACCAGGATGAAAGCACTACATTTTGCAATAAAGGAAGAGTGTTGACATTATCTTGCTCCCAGACTTGTTTGTTGCTTTTCTGATTTTGGTTCACAGTGATTATCAGAAAGAGGTCTGTCACTTGTGGAGTCCCTCAGTGAGCTGTGCTGGGTCCTCTCCTTTTTGGCATTTACTTCTTGGACATCAAGGCAAGCATCAAGGGCTACTGGCTGACCAAACCTGCAGATAATTAAAATTTGGGAGCAGTCACAGAAATCCTCAAGATACAACTATCCCCCAAGAAGGACTAATACAGACAAATACTTGATGCAATACGCAGTTTAAAACTTTGTGTCAAGAAATGACTAACACTGCCATTTGGGAAGTCAGTTACCTCAGGAAACTACCTCATTGATAACGCACTCCTAAGAGTAGACTCAGTAGTCAAGAATTTGTAGATGTATGTAAACAGTAACCTGGCTTTTGATCAGCATGTATCAAATTTAGAAAGGAAATCATTCGATGTTGCTCAACCTATAAGCACAGGCATGACATCGGGGTCCTAGGAATTTATCATTCCATCTTTTTCAGTAATCATTGCGTCCATCATCGAGTACAATGTCCTCTTCATTATGCACCAGATCAGGAACATGCAACAACTGGAATGTCCACAGAGGTTCCTCACAGAAATAATACATAGATTTATGACATGTCCTATGCAGAACACCTCAAAGCTCTATCCCTATACTCTGTCTCCTACAGAGTGATGAGAGGTGATCTATGTCTGGCATACAATGTATCCCAAGATCCCTCTTCAATAGCCTCTTGCACATCTGCAAAACAAATAGTATCAGCATGACCAGATCCAGGAACTTAAACCTTGCTTGTGACATAAATAGGACATGTTGGAGGGAGAAAGAGATGTCTCAGATAATGCTCCTTCTCTGGAACAGGCTTCTCTTCCATGTGAAACAGTTCTTCCCTGACCTTATTGAAGTATAACCTGGACTAATGGATGGAAAATCAGAAATTCACCCTAGCCTGTCACCTATGTCTCTAATAGAAAAAAGTAACCTGTAAATGTTCGACCATTCATACTCTAGCTTACATATATCCCAAAAAATAACTTGTAGGGCACCAAACCTGTTGGACATGCTTGGGATGTATAGCTAGGCTTATAAAGGCCTTTGTGATTGTTAGCCTAGTATATACCTGTTAACTCATGAACAGAACTCATGTTGCCTTTAATGTTTGGTATCATAACTGCTGGTAATGCATTTAGGAATTTTGTGTGGTTCAGTTAATATGTAGATGGTTTTATTTAGGCCGTGTTATCATGTTATCAAATCAGCCATAGGTTTGAACGATATACTTTCTCTTCTTTTTCTTTTAATTTTCTGACATATATGAATTATAGGTGGTTTGAAAGTACATATTAAGATATGCACCACTGTACAATTCAATAAATGCTATGATACTGGCAATATATGAAATAGGATATAAAAACAGAAAACACAGGATAAGACAAATGCCTATGGTATTGTTAGCATAAAGATCTTAGATATCACAATGGCATGTCAGTGACGGTTAAAAAGTTTCTTGGTATGATACATGTGATCCTGTAAAGAAGAAATCATTACTAACAGATTATCACAGAAACTGATTCCCTTTTCAAGACTCTGGTAAGGACCATTAGTGAATAGCCTTTTCAAGACTAGTCTGGTAAGAACCATTAGTGAATATACTGTGACCTTCTGGTCTTTGTCAGTTGAGAGAAAGTTTAAGGGTATCTCTAAAACTGAATAACTTAGGTCTGAGAGGTAAGTTATAGATAACGTCATAAAATCCTTTCAGTGTACACAGCACACTGTTTAGGTTACTTAAGGGGAAAAATCCATGCATTGTATACAACTTTGTCCCACACAGAGTCATTCAAATCAATTTACTCAGTCTGTAGCATAACTGTGGTGAATATATGATTAGATGTTACACAGAATGCAGGCACTGAAATCAGCAAAAAAAAAAGATAGATTTGTAATACAACACTGCTGATGTTCTAAAATAAAACTTCCATTTCTTTTTTGTCAAAGCTGTACCCTGTTTGATTCCAGAAGCAAATAGATAATGTCATGAAAAGGAAAACTGAGTGGGCATTATTGCTTTCAAATTTGTTTATAACTGCAGGCCCCAAGCATGAAAATTCACTGGAGAATGAAAATTTTAGATATGTCTGTTAAAAGGTATATTTATGCACTGTGGTATTCTATAAGCATTAAGCTGCACTGTTATGATGAGCCAGAACTTTTAAATAATGTTGTGGATGTTTCCTACGGATGCAAAATAAATCAGAAAAGCACAAGTATATTTTCTACCTGTAATGACGTTTCAAAAACCTTTTTTTGTTGTATGAAAAAAAATATTATTATTTCATTAGAAAGGCTCAAGTGCATTCAAACAGCTTCAGTTTCTTTTGTGTGATTAAAAGTTTTCAGTGCAGTAAAGTCAGTATTCATAAAAACTGCATAAAACATGTAGGGCTTGATTGATCTGAAAATTACTTCTTTGTAATTTTTTTTTTTTGTTGTAAGACCAAAACTGTTTTATCATTCTCAGTGTATGTGCTGTACTTTTTTAATCCGGCAGTACAGACTTGCTTCAATAAACATAAATATATATATATATATATATATATATATATATATATATATATGGGTCTACTTCTGTTGTTCGAAAACCTACTTGTTTGAACAACAGCAAGTCAAGACCCACTTCAGCGACAGTGCACTTAAGCAAAAGTGCACTTTCACATAAATCAATTAAGCGAAACACGGTACAGTGGGGATAAGAAACTATACGTTTTTCCCCACTGTAGAGCAATCTCAGAGTTAGTATATATAAGTAGTGGGGTGTGGGAGGTGCAACCCCCCCACATGGGGGGGGTGCAGGGAGGCTTGCCCCCTGCAAAAATGTGTTTCACTTTGCCAGACACACCTTCGATACTTATAAATACTAATGCTGAGTTCGCACTACAGTGGGGAAAAGGGTATATTTCCTTACGTACTGTGCTTCAGTTAACTAATTTACACAAAAGTGCACTTTCACTTAAGTGTGCTTTCGCTGAAGTGGGTCTTGGCTTTCTGTTGAACAAGTGTGTTTTCGAACAACAGAAGTAGACCCATATATATATATATATATATATATATATATATATATTTCTATACATATTTATAATATACATATTATTGTATTTCTTCACAGTTGCCTGCCAAAAATCACCACTCCCTTTCTGGGGAGTTGTCATTCAGACAGCAATCAGAGGTTTTGTCCTTAGGTCCTTAACCTCACCGCTGGTGGTTGATCTGAGCACATGCATCACAGCCTGTGCATTCTATGCTCTCTTTTAGCAATGTATGCTCCTACATACACATTATAAGAGCTACCAACACCAGCTTGGAAATCCAAACCTACTTCCCTTGGCCCTGTGGCAATTATTGTTGTTGTAATGCAAGCTTGTGTTTGCACAGGAGCAGTTTGGCTGATTTGAGCTTGTACTTCCTACCAAAAGATGGACAAGTTGGCATAAGCCACTCACTCAAAACCTCCACTGCCTAATTCTTCCATTTCCTATGCTACTACTGCAGTATGGGTCATCTGCATCATAATCTGGGCTTCATCCCTCTACACCTCAGAGACAGTCAGATGTGTGATACTTATATTTCATTCATTTTGTGTTTTTTAAAATTCCACCAGTAGCTGTTTCTACAATGAAGCAAGTAAAGCACACCATCCTTATTTTTTTCTTAACTCCAAATAGGATGTAATGGTAGCTGCTGGGCAGAAACATCTGCTTCATATGCTCTCCATCCAATAAGGTATGCTTAAAATCTCTGACATGTTTTTCCTTTATTGGAACAGAAAGCCAAGACCCATTTTATTAAATATTTTGCACATGTGCACTTCCATGGAGATGCACACAACCCTCACTATGACAGTTCAAGGAATTATTGTGCATACAGCTCTTTTAATTTTAAGTCACTATATAATTCAAGTGCATCAGTGCTTTATTTCAACTTGTCCTCACACTTTCAGTGTAATCTTTCCAAGTCTTTGTCTTCAGAATTCCTCTCAGGTTTCTTGAGTTCAGCACCGTGATGCTTTCCTCTTTATTACTGGATCTCACTTTCAGCTCAATATTACTGGGACCATTTAATTATTTTCCGTGAAGAAGTAGCTAAATGTTATTGAAGGTTATGTTTTATGGAAAGGTAATACCCAGCTTTTGTTCTTCCAGTAAGCCAGGTGGTACTTCTTGAGGCTACAAATGATTATAAAGGTGTTTTAATTGTATAACTATTTTGGAATCTGCAACAATTTATCAACAAATAATTAAGCTATTGTGCTTTAAAATGATATAAACCCTAGATTTTTACAGAAAGAAAGAAACAGATTTAATGCTTGAGCTTTGTTTTACGAATTGATCTGTGAATTTATTAATGCCAGTAATGTCATTTATATATAGAAATCTAAGATGTGAAATAAAAATTTGGATAGAATCCAGAAGGTGAATAGCTGAACAAAGTACAGCAAGAGAATATTTTGGAGTATAGATGCATTTCTATAAAAAAAAAATGTAGACTGAAAGGCCTCAAAAGGCAACAGTGCTACATCAAATGTCAAGCCATGTTTGATAATAACTCATATTTGCAGTGGAATTCAGAGACATAGTGTACAATGCTTACTGCTAATATTCTTGAAAGTTCAGAGGAAAATCCAACTTCTGATTCAAAAAGAGCTATGCATCAGGACTATAAATGTTATGTTACAGCAAAGGAAAAATGCAGTTAGTTTGCTGTACACAGAGGAATGGCTTATGCAACATAAATAGTAGCACTAATGCCATTAAAATCCAGACATCAGGCATACCAGTGTTGTTTGATGAAATAGTGTAGCAGCATGGTTACTGAGATGGAGAAGGACAGTAATGATCAATGTACTGTTAAGGAACCAAGCTATCAAAAATAAAGTGCAAGAATTCTATGTATGAGCCACTGTATATGTATGTCTATCTATAAGTGTGTGTGTGTGTGTGTGTGTGTGTGTGTGTGTGTGTGTGTGTGTGTGTGTGTGTGTGTGTGTGTGTGTGTGCATGTATACAGAGAAAGAGAGGGAGAGAGATGCATATATATTACAAGAAAGGCACAGCAAAGGTAGAGTCTTCAAATGTGTAGTACCATATCCCTCCTGTAGTGAGCACTCTGAAGACACATGGAATACATGCAAATGACCCATTATGGATATACTAGTATTTCATCAACATGACTTATAAACTCCCATGCCATTTTACTTTTACTTTTTTAAGTCTTAACTGGTACATTGGTTCATAGGTTCATAGGTTCATAGGTTGGTACTAGGCTATCAGCCCTAGGGCCTATACAAGCCTAGCCATAACAATTCCCTGGCTATTTCTTCCCACATTATTTACTTTCCTGGACCCCTGTCTAGCAGGGCGACTGACGTGATCCCTGGGGTGAATTTTTTTTCTCCCATCCAATCGTCAAGGTTCCTCTTGAAGAGGTCCAAAGAGGCACTCTGCTTGACATGTATGGGCAATCTATTCCAGAGTCTGGGGAGTCTCTGGGTCAGGAACCTATCCCTCCAGCATGTTTTGTTTATTGTGATGACAAAGTTTAGATCCCTGGAGCGTGTAGCTCTGAGGGATTGGGATTTCTTTAAGTGTAGCATGTCCAACAGCTCTGGGTTTGACATGGCCTTGTATGTTAAGCAGAGATCGCCTCTGAGTAGAAGATATGCGACAGAGTATAGCTGGAGTTTTTTAAGGCGGTCAGCGTAGGGCATCTGCTTTAGTACTGTGATTCTTTTAGTGAGGTATTTCTGAGGCCTTTCCAGTTGTTGCAGATGTCTTGAGAGGTACATACCAAATGGGGCGTTGTATTCTATAATGGGTCTAATGAGGGATGAGTACAGTGGGACAATGACCTCCTTTTTTCTGGATGAAAAGCCCTTCGTGATGAGGTGTGCCACATAGAAGGATTTCCTGACTGTTGTGGTGATGTGGTTATCGAAGGTGAGACCACTGTCCACCTGTGTCCCTAAGTCTCTTATCACACTTTCTGTGTTTAGTGTACTGCCACCTATATGGTAATTCATGGATACATGTTTTTTTCCCAAAGGGGATAACAATACATTTCTTGGCATTGAGCTTGAGCCCATGGCTCTGGCACCAAGCATCTGTTTCTGTAAGGCCCTTTTGTAGAGTATCCACATCATTTGGGGATTCAGTAATGGCTCCCAGTTTGCAGTCATCTGCAAACTTTGTTAGCCAGAGTCCCTTAGTGTTGACCTGTACTTCAGAGAAGTAGATGCCAAACAAGATCGGCCCCAGGACTGAACCCTGAGGTACTCCACTTGTCACTTGTCTGGAGCTGGATTTGGAGTCGGCTACTTTTACAGTGTGGGTTCTATCAGTAAACCATTTAGCAACCCATTGGGTGACATAGGGATTAATGCCCAACTTAGTAAGTTTATCTATGATTCCAGAGTGGGGATGGTGTCAAAGGCCTTGGCAAGGTCTAGATAGGCTGTGTGGACCACCTTACCCTTGTCCATGGCTCTGGAGACTGATTCAAAGAAGTCAATCAGGTTCAGGAGACAAGATCGGCCCTTCACAAACCCAAACTGGGTGGGGTCCAGTGTTTGAAGGTTGCCAATGTCTTTGTTTATAAGTTCCATGATAATACGCTCCATGGCCTTGCAGATAAGGCTTGTCAGACTGATGGGACGGTAGTTTCCGGGATCCAAGGTGGATCCCCCCTTGTGGATTGGGATAACTGTAGCTCTGTGCCACTCAGTGGGCACGAAACCTGAGGTGAAGCTATGACTAAACATGACACTTAGGTGAGGTGCCAGTTCATATTGCAGTTCATGTAGTACACAGCCCGGGATGTCATTTGGTCCCATGGATGCTGTATTCTTGGCTTTAGAGAGTGCGTTTTGTACCTGTGTGGAATTTGGCAATCTTCCGGTATTGAGATGGGCCATTTAGGGGGTGAGAGGGGGGTGAAGTTGGCACTGAATCGATCTGCCAGGATATTGGCAATATCCTTTGGATCAGTATATTTAATGCCATTCTGTTTTAGCTCAGAGCAGATCTGAGCATTGCCATTTAGATTCTTGACATAGTTATAGAATGCTTTGTAGTTGTCTTTGGAATCTTTGGCAATTTTATTTTCGTAACTAGCTTTGGAGGATTTTATGAGGCATCTCAGTTTCTTACTGAGGCTAGTAAGGGATTTTTTGCATCCTGGGATTTTCCTCTTTTCTGCAAAAGTTTCTTCCTTTTGTTGTAAAGTTTGTTTATGGCAGGGGACCACCAGATTGGCTTCCTTTTTTGGATGAGAGCATTTTGGTTCTATTTGGGATGGCACGATTCATGCATGAGTGGATGTGCTCGTACAGTGCCTTAGTGTAGGATTCAGCAGTTTAACTTTCAGTTCCCGTCTGCATGGGTGTCATGAAGTTTGTCACTTCTGACTTGAGTAGCATGAAGTTGGCTTTGGAGAAGTTTTTTATGGTGGTTTCTTTACTGGGGGTGGGATGTGGATGTTAAGGGTGATTAGCTTATGGTCAGACCTGACTAACGAGGGGGTGACCATAGGTATGGAGCATTGATTTCCCATGTTGGTAATGACCAGGTCTAGGATATTGGATCCCCTGGTGGGACTATGGATTAGTTGATCCAGGGCATTGGAATTTATGAATTCCAAGAACCATCGCGCAAAGGTGTTGGGACATGAGTAGTTTTCCCAGTTAATGGCAGGGTAGTTAAAATCTCCCAGTATTAGGGTGTTTGGTTCTATCTTAATATTTTCCAGTATGTTTAGAAAGGTGTAGTGAGAATCTTGGGGTATGGTGGGGGATCTGTAGCAAGCTACAATTTGGATTGCAGTCTTACCTAGTGTTAGTTGCACTTGGAGAATTTCAGACACATTGTGTTGGCCAACTAGCCTGGTGGTGTGAATATCCTTGGTGAATATTGACACTCCTCCACCTTTAGTGTTTCGGTCCTGGTTTGGTGGCGAAAAGTGTGGTAAGAGTTGTAGCCTGGTATTGCAGGGTGCTCTCTGGAGCCTTGAACCAGGTCTCAGTTACTGCACAGATATCGATGTTCTCCATTTTTAGGAGTGCCTCGAGAGAGTGCATTTTGAGGTTTAGACTTCTAGCATTGAGTAGCATTACCTTCAGATTTTGCACGCTTGTACCTGTTACGGTGGTGGTTTTGTCCTTTGAAGTTTGCCTAAAAAGGCACTATAGGGGTGGCAAGAGCCTTAGCCAGTAACCTGAATCCCAGGGGCGACAGGTGCAGACCATCTCTGGCAAAGCATCGTGGTCTGTCAATCATGTCATCCCAGGCAGACAGATACTGGATCCCCTTTGAATGACACCATAAGCTTAGCCAATTGTTGAAGTCAATCATTTTATCCTTATACTGTGGTATCATTCTGGGCGAAGGCAGGATGCTACTCAGGGCCAGGGTCATACCTGCCTGGGCCACATGATCCGAGAGCTCTTCCATGTCTCTTTTCATGTAGTCCAGGGAGGTACGTCTCAAGTCATTCACTCCAACATGGACAATGACAGAGTCATATTTGTACTTGTTATGGAGTGACTTGAGTGCATGCGTTATGTGGCGGATCCTGGCACCCGACAGGCAGCTGACTGTAATTTTCTCCTTATTCAACCTGGTGAGAGGGACATCAGTGTGCCGGACTATAGAGTCACCTATGACTAAAGTGTTAGGTACATTGTCTTGCCTTAGGCGCTGTTGCTGGGTGGCACACTGGTGTTGTAAACTATGTGACACATTGGTTGTGATTGGTGTTTGTTTGCGTTTCATCTTCAGAGATCTTTGTTGCTTGGGCAGGTTACAGTTAAGGGCCTCTGCATATGTGGATTTAGTGTTGCTATATGTGGGTGTTGGTGGTGCGGGTTTAGAAGGGCTATGAGTTGCTTGAGGTGTAGTGTGGGTGTTAACCTTCTCCTCTTGACTGTTTAGCACAATCTTGGGTGGAGAGAGCTTTGCTTCCATTTTGGCTATGTAAGTGCATCTCTCACAGGTTGTAGTGTTGGGTGGAAGGAGGACAGGGTTGTCTGTGTACATGAAGCAATTGCTGCATTGTCCCAGTATGCCCAGATTCACCAGGTGGACAGGAGAAATCACCGGAAGCTGACCCTTGGACATGCCTGGTTTGGGGCTTTTTTTTTTTCTTTGTAAAGTATAGGAGCTGTTTCCTTAGCAAGGTACTTTGCAATTATAGGCTGTTTAGTGCCTACTATTAATTTCTCCTTGTTAACAGGGAGAGTTCAGTGTTTGTATGAGTTTAAGGCTTCCTAGTGCTTTCCAGAAGGTATTAGAGAAAGTGCTAGTCACAGGGATGCTTAAAGGTAAGATTGAAAAGAATGCACTCTGCAGTGTGCACTAGAGAAGTTAGATGTGAAAGTAGGTAACTTGAGTTTTACCTGTTTAAAAAGTTAAGGTTTAGTGGAGAGTTACTATTTTTAAAACAGCAAGATGGATTGAAAGGGGTGGTCACTTTTGTATTTTGGTACTATGAAATACTGTAGGATGGCCAATAAATTTAAATAATTGAAGGGGTGGGATTTCAAAAATGATGATTTTGTGATTACTCACATAAGCCAGTGAAAGTAGAGAGAAATGAGATATATGGTCAGATTAACATAAGAGGCGGACAACTAGAAAGACAGTGGTATTTAACAAGACAACTTAAATGGGTAGGAGGGTGGGAAAAAATTCTGCCTGACTCAGAACAGAGAGAGCTGTGGTCTCTTTTGAAGTTTTAATATGCTGTTAAAACAGAATGCAAGCAAAACACAAGGTAAAGAAAACAAACTACAGTATTCAAAATATAGAAAGGCAATAACACTGAGCACCACTTGCTCTAGACATGATGTCTTTTATCCTTTTTTTAAAATTGACAGTTCAGTATAAGTGGCTGGTTTGGCCATAGTTTAGAAAAAATAGAATTGAAACAAGCCTGATGTATGTATCTTTAGAGTGACCTCAAAAAAATAATATCCAAACCAAAGGAGAAAATTTCACATAGACAAACCATTTAGTAAAAATTACAAGAAAGATCCAACAAAGCTAAACTCTTCACTGTGTAATACATTACACCTCCTGTGGCGGCTGTCCATGGGATATATGCAAATGAACCCTTAAGGACCACATTCAGAAGCCATGTAGCTGTAACACTGGTATGCCCTCGTAGATGTGAAGAGACCACCATATTTTGTAGAAGTAGTAAATGTCATGCAGAAGATATAGACACTCTTGTGTTCCTGTTTTTTGAGTTTACACTAGAATGGAATAAATGTAATTCAGATCAGGTGAATCCTTTGATTTCACAACCCTTACTCTGACCATCAGGTATCCCCTATTCTGATTGCCAAATCATTCTCCAAGGGTATGAGTCTTATGTCCAATTTATTCCTTTTGGAGCAAGAGTTAAGCAATGAGAGTGGTACCATCAGCCATAGAGGATCAGGGGTTTCTCTTTAGCTCTAATGTTTCCTCTGCAAATGCCTGTAGCTGCACAAGACATATTTGTACAGTGTGCCTTTGTGAGGCTATGTTACTCATATCTGTGAGTGGCATAAGCCCTTAGAAGGCCCTCCTCCCCTTGTTGCCAAGTGCCTCCATCTGATCTCTGGTCTACATCAGAGATGAGAAATGGACCATGGACAATGGATCATGAAGCATGGGCCACAATGAGTGGATAATGGATACCAGAGTGGAGAGAAGAGAAGAGAAGAGAAGAGAAGAGAAGAGAAGAGAAGAGAAGAGAAGAGAAGAGGAGTGGAGAGGAGAGGAGAGGAGAGGAGAGGAGAGGAGAGGAGAGGAGAGGAGAGGAGAGGAGAGAGGAGAGGAGAGGAGAGGAGAATTAACCATGAAGACTGGGAGAATTGATGACTGGAGAAATGGAGCATGGGAAATGAAACATGGGGAATTGAGCATGGAGATTGGGAGAATTGAAAATGAACCTTAGAGTGTTCTGCCATTGCTGGCAACTCACTATGAAAACTGACAGCACTTCCATTTCCTTAGGTCATCTCAGCTTTCACATTCATGTTTTGAAGTATTCTCTCAAAACAGTGTAAGAAACTTTTCTGTGTGGAAGATACATGTAGTTAATCACTGTATATTAATCAGATCAGATAATGATAGTAGAAATAGCAAACCTAAACTCATCCTAAGTCAAAAAAATAATAAAAAATATATAATTTGGAATACTGTACAGAATTACTAAGTATTCAAAAGTAATTCAAGCAGGGTAGGCAGTCTGTTTCCAGTCAAAAATACTTTATTAAGTACAGAGACAAGCAGTCCAAGTAAAACAAAAGTAACAGAGTAATAGTTTTCTCACAAGCTTTCTAACTATATATATACTTTTTATCAGGCAAGGGAGTGGTTTATTGTGCTGTAAAAGTGCTATTGGTACACATGTTAAATTCACATCCCTTCCCCACATCAGTGTGACATTTGAGCTGGTCCTGCCCTACTTAGTAGCTGTCATAATAATATAACCCTTACGTACTTTAAATAAAACTAATAATAATGTGGTACCTCTTATTTAACCAGATTATTAAGTCTGTGATTTTATCCAAGATAATATACTGCATATCCAAACAAACCAAAAACAGAAACACACGGAGAAATCCCTCGGAACTGAAAAGACACCAACCACAAACAGAAGAAAGTTGAACACAACGTTAACAAAGCAAGCAGGTTTAATCAAATAAAATCCAAAGCCCACAATAAGATAAGCGCTACATGGCTGGAAATATATAAACCTTGCACCATTTGGCAATCTAAAAATATATATAAATATATACATATACACTTTGCATGCAAAAAATCTGTTGTAAAAATCATATTCTATTTCCATAACCTATTGTTACCAAGATTGCTTTCATCCTTCGAGACTTCTTCAGGTCTGTGTACAAGAACCCTAAAAACTATCTACAAAAATATTATTGTATAATTAGTTTGTATTGTTACTAAACATCATTTTGAATATAGTGGAAAAAAGAACAAGAAAAAGAAAAAAATGTATGATGATGGAAACAAAATATACCCTTAAAACTAGTTCACCATGGTATTTAAAACCAACTGGAAGAATAAAATAAAATAAAATTACTCATGTAAACAAAGTGTCAATTTTTTAAGTTCCAGCACACTTTTAAGTGAACAGTAGTAGTTTAGTCCAGGCTTCCTAAAAGAGTTCAGCTTTAATTCTCATATGAGTTCCCGTTTCTCCAGCATATTCAAGATGTCTCCTTCAAGATCACCCATGTCTATGCGATCCAGTATCTGGAACTTAAAACCTATGTGTCTTTTATGAAGTGCAAGGTGTTTGGCTAGTGCTTTATTCTGCCAGATGACAAGAAATCCTACTCTTAAGTTTATTTACAATCTTGCCCACATAAAATGCATCACATTCATTGCACTGTGCCCTGTAAATTACTTTTGTAATGTTACAGTCACCCCCTGCACTGGTCTTAATGATTTTCTTTAAATAATGCCAGAGTATAAGGAATTGTTGTGACAATTGCATATTAATACCACACATAAGTCTGGTCTTAATGATATGACTTCTCTATACAGTGTGCTAAGAATGAGGGCTGAAAAACCTGATTAAGTGTTTGTGGGTATGAGAATTAATTATTAGGGAAAGTTAGTATATTAGAGTTTTAGTGAATGAAATGGATTTACACTAATTAAGACAATGGCACATCAAATATGGTAACAGTGATTTTAGTGTTTATATATTGTTTACCACATGCCATCCATCCATCCATCCATCCATCCATCCATCTATCCCATGCTCCAGATTTACAACAGCAACCATAGACATATAGTGTGGAAGGTTAGTGCATAGCTGATGGTGATACTTTATACTTCCACAAACTGCTCAGGAAAACTTTGTATATATAATCCATAACATTTTTTTCTGAACTACTTTCTTAATCGTATTACTACCTGCATTATATTGAGTAACCAAAGCTTTATGGAAATGGTTGTCATCTATACTGTTGTCCACTGTTGATGAGTGTGCGGAACTGAAAAATGTCTCTACTATCATTGTTACTAAAAGCAACTTAAACCTAGTTTTTTTAAGGTCAATGATGTATTCACTGGTACTAACAAAAGACAACAAGAAAGTCTCTGTCCCTTTTGGTGGTAACCCGGGTAGGTAGGAAATACCAGCTATGTGGAATAGCAGGTCTGAAATAATTGTAATAAGTAATGCATAATAAGTGTAGAGCAAGTAAAAACACAATACACCATGTCTACCTATCCCCAGTTGAGTGCCACTGGTGTACTTATTTTTGGTTCATTTGCAATATAAGTCTTGAAATTTTCCTCATGGATTCTGTAAAATCATTCTCTAATCTGTTGAAACAGTTTTGAAAAAAATACGCAAGTCTGTTGTGGTTCAGTCATCTTTATTTTAGCTGTGACATCCAGGCAGATAAGCGATGCTCAGTTCTCATGACACAAACTGCAACTGAACCTAAAATAAGTACAGCAAGGGCACGTAATTGGGGATAGGAAGGCAACATGATGTATTGCGCTTTTACCTGTGCAACACTTATTACACTTTATTTATTACAACACTGGTACTATCCACCATTTCATATGGGTATCTCCTTTAGAAGAACATATGTGAAAGCTTAACAGCCTTATCTTTAAAGGTCAAAAAAGCAGAGAAACCGTTACTGATATGTATGTACTGCAGATCCACCAATAAGTTCCACACGTCCTTAAAATGTAGCCGATTTAATGTACACAAGATAAGGAACGCCAACTTGTTACAATGTAGAAACGACAAAGAAACATAATGAAAATACTGATCAAGAAAAAACTGTTGAAACAGTTAAGCGCTTTCACCCGTACATCCGGGCTTCATCAGAACTGGTCGCCAAATACATAAACTAAGTTATAATTAGCTTAAAAGCCTTTTTTGGTGCCAAGAAAAACTAAGCTTCTTAAAGTAACAGTAGCGCTTATTTTTCAGTTGCGCTATGTTGCAACCACAAAACATTTAGTGTATTGGAATCCATTGCAATACATAACATTACTAAAGCTACAATCAGTATCCTAACTTACTTGGAAACTAACAAATAAAGTGCAGGATGTATATATTCTGCTTAAACACCGTCAACTAATATATACTGTCACAATACGTTAATTGATATATAAATATATAGAATTTCCAATACTAATAAACAGTATATATAAGAAATACACTTTATAAAAATGCAACGCAAATGTTTTATAAGATGTAAAAATGGGTGTAAAAAATATATATAATGTATATAATAGAACAATATATTTGTATGTTTAAAATGTATATTTAAAAATATATAAGAATACATTTAAAAAGACATTTAAAAAAACATTTAAAAAAACCTTCCTATGCTTTAATTAACCTACATTGTCACCATAACATCTGAAACACTGTACAAATTTAATTGATTTTCATTTTTCTAAGAAAATACATATGTAATTTATATAATTTAAATGAGCTAAGAATAGAACATGCTATTTAAAAAGTTAATTAATTAATTTATGAATTAAAGTGAAATAAGTTAAGTTATGTTTGTGGTCATATAAATAAAAAAGGTTTCACAGATATAAATTCATTAAGACCTGGTGAAGTGGTAGCATCTAGATATATTTGCCACCACACTTCTTTGTAACTTAATAAATTTTTAAAATCACCACCTCTAGGGTCTATAAAAATACTATCTAAAATACTAAATTTAAAATGATGTTCATTGCCTGTCATTTCTATGTGTCTGTATAATGCATTAGTCTTATCTCTTGTTTTAATACTGTAGGTATGGTCGTATATTCCCTTTTTAAGGCACCTCTCGGTCTTTCTTACATAAAAACACGGGAAAATAAAACATTTAGCTAGGTATATCACCATTTTGGTGTTACAATTACCATTCTTGGATCTTATTAATGTTCTGTGTCCATTTTTCAATAGTATTTTGCTTTCATTTGACATGTATTTGCACTGGTTACAAAATCCACATTTCTTACTTCTCTTGTTAAAATCTTTACAACCTCTCATCGATTCTTTATTTCTTTGTTCAACATATGATTTGATATTATTTCCCATTTTGCAAATAAAATTCAGTTTATTACCCAATATTTTAACTAAATGACCATCATCTGCAATCACGGGCCAAAATTTACAAATCATATTTTTAATACTATCTGCCCCTAAATTATATTGAATAACACTTTGAAATGGTAATATAGACATATGAGTATTGTCATATCCCTTGCTGTACTGGCTGACTAAATTCTGTTTTGCTATATCCAGGCCTGCTCCTAATAGAGGTTTGTACTTCACATTCCATTCCTGAATGACGTATGCTGCTATTTCATCTATCATTTTCCTAGGGTAACCTCTCTGTAGGAATAAATTGCTAATGTATTCTATTTCTGCCTTCATATTATCATAACTTGATACCATACGTGCAGCTCAAATTAACTGTCCCTTGAATATATTTTGTTTCAATTTATAGGGATGGCAGCTTGTGTATTCTAAATAATTGTTTGAAAATGTTGTTTTTCTGTAGATTTTTGATTGAAGCTCCCCCTCGGTCTGGTAGATGAATGTGTCTAAATATGGTACCCCTGTGTTACTATACGTATAAGTGAATTTCAAATATTCACTACTAGTGTTCAAAAAATAGATGAAATTTTGTAACATATCCAAATCAGCTTCCCATAATATGTATATATCATCTAAAAACCACGAATAATATTTGACATGCTTGAAATATTCATTGGGAAATAGATTGGTGTCTTCCCAATATAGCATAACTAGGTTGTCATATATGGGGGCACAAGCTGCCCCCATAGCTACCCCCCTAGTTTGCTTAAAATATTTGCCTTCAAAATATATGAAGTTGTTGTCCAATACAATGGCCATCATTTCTGTTAACAAACAAATTTCATCCCATTCAAAATTTGTATATTTGATTATACTGCTGTTAAATGCCTCCAAGCCTTCTTGTTTAGGGATACACGAAAATAAGTCTATAACGTCAATAGTAACACAAATAGTGCTATTATTAACTGCTTTAATTGGGAAATTGTTGAGAAATATCCAAGAATCTTTCACCATATGATTGATGACATTGTACATACTTTTTAATTTTGTATCTATAAATCTACCCAAGGGAAATGTTTTGGATTTACTTCCTGAAACAATAGGTCTGAATGGTGGGTCAGAGAGGTCCTTATGAACTTTGGGAATTCCAATTAAGATGGCTACTTTGGGAAATTTTACTTTAAGATATTCATATAGTTTTTGTGTTATTCTTCCATCAATGAAATATTCCTCTAAATAAGAGTCAATTCTATGATATGCAATATTAAGCTCATTTGTCGAAATAGTGGTATAGATGAAATAGCAACATACGTCATTCAGGAATGGAATGTGAAATACAAACCTCTATTAGGAGCAGGTTTGGATATAGCAAAACAGAATTTAGTCAGTCAGTACAGCAAGGGATATGACAATACTCATATGTCTATATTACCATTTCAAAGATCTTGTGTTATCCAATATAATTTAGGGGCAGATAGTATTAAAAATATGATTTGTAAATTTTGGCACGTGATTGCAGATGATGGTCATTTAGTTAAAATATTGGGTAATAAACCGAATTTTATTTACAAAATGGGAAATAGTATCAAATCATATGTTGAACAAAGAAATAAAGAATCGATGAGAGGTTGTAAAGATTTTAACAAGAGAAGTAAGAAATGTGGATTTTGTAACCAGTGCAAATACATGTCAAATGAAAGCAAAATACTATTGAAAAATGGACACAGAACATTAATAAGATCCAAGAATGGTAATTGTAACACCAAAATGGTGATATACCTAGCTAAATGTGTTATTTGCCCGAGTTTTATGTAGGAAAGACCGAGAGGTGCCTTAAAAAGAGAATATACGACCATACCTACAGTATTAAAACAAGAGATAAGACTAATGCATTATACAGACACATAGAAATGACAGGCAACGAACATCATTTTAAATTTAGTATTTTAGATAGTATTTTTATAGACCCTAGAGGTGGTGATTTTAAAAATGTATTAAGTTACAAAGAAGTGTGGTGGCAAATATATCTAGATGCTACCACTTCACCAGGTCTTAATGAATTTATATCTGTGAAACCTTTATTATTTATATGACCACAAACACAACTTAACTTATTTCACTTTAATTCATAAATTAATTCATTAACTTTTTTTAATAGTGTGTTTTAGTCTTAGCTCATTTAAATTATATAAATTACATATGTATTTTCTTAGAAAAATGAAAATCAATTAAATTCATACAGTGTTTCAGATGTTATGGTGACAATGTAGGTTAATTAAAGCATAGGAAGGTTTTTTTAAATGTTTTTTTAAATGTCTTTTTAAATGTATTCTTATATATTTTTAAATATACATTTTAAACATACAAATATATTGTTCTATTATATATATATATATATATATATATATATATATATATATATATATATATTTTTTTTTTTTTACACCCATTTTTACATCTTATAAAACATTTTGGTTGCATTTTTATAAAGTGTATTTCTTATATATACTGTTTATTAGTATTGGAAATTCTATATATTTATATATCAATTAACGTATTGTGACAGTATATATTAGTTGACGATATTTAAGCAGAATATATACATTCTGCATTTTATTTGTTAGTTTCCAAGTAAGTTATGATACTGTTTGTAGCTTTAGTAACGTTATGTATTGCAATGGATTCCAATACACTAAATGTTTTGTCGTTGCAACATAGAGCAACTGAAAAATAAGCGCTACTGTTACTTTAAGCAGCTTAGTTTTTCTTGGCACCAAAAAAGGCTTTTAAACTAATTATAACTTAGTTTATGTATTTGGCGACCAGTTCTGATGTAGCCCGGATGTATGGGTGAAAGCACTTAACTGTTTCAACTGTTTTTTCTTGACCAGTATTTTCATTATATGTTTCTTAGTCGTTTCTACATTGTAACAAGTTGGCATTCCTTATCTTGTGTACAATAAATTGGCTACATTTTAAGGACGTGTGGCACTTATTGGAGGATCCGCAGTACATACTTATCTTTAAAGGTCTCATCATTGGAAATCATATTCTATAAATGAACTTCCCTTCTATTAGCCCTTTCTTTAATATAAGTGGATGTGTACTATCGTAATGTAAATATGTATTGCTAAAGGTGGGGTTTCTATAGACGTTATATCTAAAACCACCATTGTCACTAGAAACATGAACATTCAAATAATTAATTCCTTCCCTATGATAGAAATAGGTAAATTTAAGAAAATTAGTAGTATAGCTCAAATAAGATTACATTTTCCAACACTACACACTCACCAACAGTGAGTTGCGGAGAACTGGAAAAAAATTTAACAATGATGAAATTAATAGTTTGGAGGGGTATAAACCAAACTTTGTCTATATGACTGACAGTAATTTGAAACACATTTTGGAGAATAACAAAGTATGGGGTAATATGCACAACATTATGAGTACAAAAAATGTATGGATCCTGCTCACAATGTAGATATATTTGGACAATGGATATTGTTAAGTTGGAAAAAACACAGGATAATACCATATCCCTATAAAAAGGTAACTTTGGAAACAAGGGGCTTGTATATATAGTATTGTATATATAGCAAAATGCTCCTCTTGCCCTGCTTTTATGTAGGGAACACTAAAATGGCCTTATTTCAATACAGTCCCATTTGTGCGGGGTTTGAGAAGTTTTTGTTTGGAATTTTGGATACTGTGACCCCTGATCACAGGGGAGGTGCTTGGAAAATAAGATGGAGTACAGATAGTTAATTTGTCAAATAAAATTAGATGCAACTACACCCACCCTGGGTTGAATCATAATATGTTCTTACTGACAGTTCTTAAATTATGTGCAGCTAAGCTTTAACCACATTTCCTAAGTGTCTTTATATTAATTGTCTTATTTAACTTTCATATTACTTGGTAATTTTTCACAAAATTAGTTTGGGCAGAAATTTGTATGTAGTGAAAAGTTTTAGTTCATATGTGTATACATCTTTAAGACAAGAGGTCGATAGCAACTTCACTCCACATTAAAGGGATGACAATCTTTCATTGGTTCAGTTCTGATGAAGTTCCATTGTTTTAGGAATTAAATCATTTAACTACTAGTTGATATATATAATATTGGGGACTTTAGTCATTTATGCTTTTATTTAATTCATAAATATTTCCTTTGGTTTTTGGAATGCAGCTGCTTTTCAATCTATTACTGACCAAAAATTATTGGTCTATAAATCTTAAGATGGCTGACAGGTTCTCTCCTAAACAAGGGTATAATTTTCCTGTTATTAAACAGGGTGGTTTCTGCCTGGAATATACATATAAGTATTTTCTACTCTGGGCTAAATCTTTGTTTAAAGATGTTAATACTTTTAGCCAGAAATTAGGTAATGCATCTGTGCTGTTTGATAATATAATTTCTTCTTTTGTCTTAATATCTCTGGCTATTAGTTTATCCCATTTCATACCTATCTTCTTAGAACTTCGTAATGTTTCTTTTAATTCTTCTGTTGATTCAGCATGTTTGTTATATTCAACAGAGTCTTCATAAGTCTTTCACCAAAATGCATTGTCTCTTCTTTTTTTCTTTTACTGGTATTTCTATTCATTTTACTATGTTTCCCAATTGTCTATTAAAAAAATGGGTCCTGAATAAATTGCTTATTTTGTACTTTTCCTTTTACTTACCTGCTCACCTTCTAAGTTACTCTGCTTGTGCTAATATTTGGGGGGGGAGGGTTGTATTGATTAGTTGACTTTCTTCTCTGCATAAATATCACACTAGATCAGATACCCTTTTCTTGTCAATGTCCATAGTTCATTTTTCTGTCTTTCAATGACCTCTGTTTTTTGTTCTTTACCTTTTCTCACTTCTGTTATTTCTTATTCCAGAGGTTTCTTCATCACGATACTGTTTTCCTTGATCTTTTGTATTAAGGTTCTTAAATTATTATATGTAGCTTTTAATAATAATTATTGTAGATGTATTTATCTTTCCTCTCATTTATTTATTTATTTATTTATTTTATTTTTTATTTTACATTTGTTGACCGGGATAGTCCGACTGGATACTTGTCCATTTTCAGCAGAGGCCTGGGGAGAAAAGCTCCATACATACAGAAAAACTGTTACATTAAACCAGTTAAAACACTGTTACAGATACAATACATAGGATAAAAGTAATTCATTCTGTCATATATAAATCTGATTTGTTATAGAGTAACAATTAGGAAGCAAAATAGGGGTGGTCAAAATACCTCCTTTAGCACATGTTTATATTGCCAGATTTAGTCAGTTATTTCCCTCTTACTCTTACTATTTATCCTCTGTCTGGAAATTCTGTGTTTTTTGCATAATAGTAAGAATACATAATGTCTTCCTTGTCCTCCACCTTATTGTCTCCTGACAGATGTTTATGTTTTTTGTCGACGTCTTCCTTCTACCACATGTGTGCCACCCTCCCTCTAAGCCTGACCTAACCCTATAATTGGAATTAGGGCCAGATCCCTCACTTGGCAACCTAAGCAGCTGCCTATGGTGCTAGCGTGAGAGCTCGGCAAACACATTAAATGTATTTATTTATTCCTGCTTTGCTCAGCATACTATTGCTATACACAACTTTTTCTGCCTCACCCCCATCCACAGCATACTGTTTGTTTAAAACAAAAAGAAAAAAAGAAAAGCAAGTAAGGTTCTCCTGCTTTGGACATTTTCCAATGTCTATGACTTGCTTCTTCAAGCTTAGCATTTTCATCTAATGAGACAGGAGCAGACATGCACACAGAGATGGAGCTCAATGCACAATATTTCATTTCATAGAAGAGGCAGGCATAAACACGACAAATTGCATTATGCATTGCAATGGATTGCTTATTTTACAGTGGAACCAGATTTCTTTTCTTTCAGGTATGTGGAAACTACTTTTTTAGGAGTGCAGTGTATGTTCGGAGATGGGTTTTATCCTAATAGCTCTGAGTGTGTGTATGTGTGTGTGTGTGTGTGTGTGTGTGTGTGTGTGTGTGTGTGTGTGTGTGTGTGTGTGTGTGTGTGTGTGTGTGTGTGCGGAAAATGCCTTAGTTGGGGAGGGCGGTTTAGTAAAATAAATTGCTCAGGCTCAAACCCTGTATCATGGCTGCAGTAAACAAGAGCCTTAATCCTCTAAACCAACTGCCACTAGCTTTTTTTCCCTTTGATACATCACTGACAATTACAATTAGTGCTATGGAGCTTTTTCTCCTGGGCATCTGTTCAGTTGGCCTTTCCTACTAATCATTTGCTAATAAATAAATACATACATAAATAAATAGCAGTCATTAGATTTTCACAATTGTATTCGTGCAAAATCTGTTCTGATAACTTTTTAACTGGTTTACAGTAGTCTCTTATTTGTCTTCATTTTTTGCAAAACATCTCTGATTTTGCATCATATTTATGGCCTGTCCTTGAGCAAGTCACTTAACCAGAAAGTGTTTTGGGGCAAGTGGAAATTTGTGCAAAGTTTTTAAATGGACCCCTGGGCTGTAAGCCTAATAACTAGTACCTATGGACCAGAGTAGTTATGGTATGAAGGAAGAAAAATTATTGTAGTAAACAACAGTATTATTAAATAAGCCATCTTTTTGGTGTGATGCTTGGTTTCATTAATGCTGTATTTAGATATGAATAAACCAGAGAGCATGAGGTTTATGAATTTAATGTTAACATTTTAATTCTGAATACATTTTTAATTTATCTTGGTTTTTTTGCAAGCACACAGGTGTGAAAGGTACTGTGTTTAGGCTACAACAGTTTGTATAACATGTTTTGCAGATGGCTAAGGAAAGGAGCTGTTAAAGAGCTGCTTCTTGTAGTACAAGGTTTGATTCCAATTTACTTCACCAGATAGTACTTCTGGGCTACTCCTGAACAGGGGCACATGTCCCATGGGCTGTCCTAGGCTGTTAGCAAATGTGTTATTTTTTGAATCCCTGCACCCTTTACACAGATGTTAATTAGTACTTTAATATACGCTATTTGACTATAAATACCAGCATATATCTGGTCATTTAATGCATTTTCACTAACTGTGAGTTTCAAGGGAGAAGACGTTTACTGATTCTCATGCTAAATCTGTTTCCAATGTGAGACTGTTTTGTTTAGAAATTGGCTGTCCGTATTATTTTCTATAAAGTTTGAAATATTAGTTTTAATTAAAATCTAAATCTCTGTGATAATTACAAAAGTAACGAAGAAAATAGCATGTACACCTTCAGGTTTGAAGAGTGTTATGGTAACGGGGGAGACACAGGCAAGTAATGGGATATTGGATTAGCAGTCAGTGGCCTGACTCCTTCCCCTGCATGGGGATACATTAGTCCACCATCAAGCTCGGTTAACTCTATAGGTGTATGCTGCAATAATACATTATTATTAGCCATTCAAGTAGGTCAGAACTGTATGGATTGATGGCAGAAGATTTAGCAATTCCTGATGACAGAGAAGATATAGGGAGGTCAAAAATGAGGTTTGTGTTCTGCAAGCATGTAACCCCCCCCAAAAGAAAACAGTATTCTATATGTGGTAAAATTTGTGATTTTTGTATGACCTGTGGGTTGTTGAACAAAAGCTGGCTTTGTATTTGTACTGTCTGTATTTGTTTTGCTTTCTTCATTGCATTAAAGAATGAATTAATCCATTAATAAGCCTGGATTGTGTGATATAGTCTAACCATGTTGTATTTCAGAAATTTATTTTTGCAGTACCTTCTTTACACCATACAGCAACTGCAAAGGGGCGGACATTTGCCAGTTCATATAGTCAGCATTATTTGCACTGATGATCAGAGGAGTCTGACCTTCAGAGCCCATTATGTAGTCATATTATGGAATATAATCTCTACAAGACTGGATTCTAAAAGTTTTTTGCATTTAGATGAAAACTGTTACTCTTGTGGTTAATTCAGAGGACTAAAGCTCCAACTTGTTAATGAGCTGTTTCCTGTGGCAAGAGTGCAGGGTTTGAAGCTTTCCACCTTCATTTACTTATTGTATAACAGTGAGCAAGTCACTTACTAGACAGAGCTTTGGAACAATTGTGAATTTGGAATAGGCTCTTTATTAGTTTCCAGTACTGCATGTCTAGTAACTATAACCTGTTGTCATTCTTTGTCAGCCATCCCCTATTGCATGGCTGATCTTGTTCAGGAAATGTTATGGCAGTATCACCAGCACAATATTTTTAATGCAACATAGGTAATTTGTTCTTCAAAGGCAGCAGGCACTGCATTTGTACATGAAGCACTGAAGAGCAGAGTTGCTTGCCAGCTTCTGCATTCGTAATAGCTCCCTTTGATGTATAATTATTCAGATGGCTTTTACCTCAGCAGAGTTTGTGCATTTTCTCTACGCATATGTCATTACGTGGTTAATATATCTTCTGTTCTCATCAATGCTATTTTATTTAAAATGTGCAACACTTTGCTGGAACTTATGGTTTGATTCTGATGATCTTTTTACAGTTTAAAGTAGTTCATGCAAAGCTAGCAATAAAGTATATGTAATTTACTTCTTCATACAAATAAGGAGGGTACTCTGTCAACTAAGTGGCTGTAACTGCTGGTGGGGGTGGAGGCTTTCAGTGGATGAAAGTACCATACATCCTTATATGGTCATTTTTAAAAAGTCTCTAATCTGGCATTGAAGAATTTATTGTGTGCATGAATAAAGTAAGAATATTTTAGCTACTGCATGTTTGTGTGAACAATTATAAAATATGTGACTTTGGTCATTACTATTTTTTATTTTTTGACACAGACATCTGAGAATGATGCAGTCAACAATGTGGCTTCAATTGCTGGGATTGGGGGATATAAAAAAAAAAAAAATATATATATATATATATATATATATATATATATAAATACAGTAGATAAAAATGACTGACCCTACTGAGCTGATAAAGTTAAAAAGTCATCAGTCTGTCTTTGCAAGAGTAGTGCGTATTTGTGAAAAGCAAATTGGAATACATTAATTTGGCCCTTTTTCTTACAATCACACATGTGACATGTACAAAGTCAGTTTAGTGCCATAGTTGTTGAGTACCAAATTTGGTGGATTATAATGACAACAATTTGAGTGGCCTTTTATGGTTGAAATGTTTTAAAATGGGCAGTTTTATCACTAGAGATTCATTTTCTTTCACTGCTTACTAGACAAGTGTTCAAAGCTACAAATTTAAAATGCACTCTAACAAATATAGCTATATTAAACAACAAATATAACTTAAAGCAATCAAGAAGGTGACTCAAAGAACACATGCATTTATGAATGGCCTGGGGACCAAGATACACTTATTTAGCCATTTGCCAGATATATTTTTCAATGCATGTGAGATTCAATGCATTTTCAATGAAGGTGAACTTCAAGGGCAGAGAAGTTTACTGTTGATCATTCTTAAGTCTGTTTTCAAGAGACGTTTACTGCTCTTCATGCTAAGTTTGTTTTCAATGAGAAATTGTTTTGTTTTGTTTAGCAAATGGCTATCAGTGTTTGGGGTTATCAAAAAGTACTAGAAAAGTACTAGAGAATCATCAGATAACCTGTGTAGAAGATTCTATAGGAATGAGAAGTGTACTAATTGGTTCTCTGACAGAGTAGCTGATGCATGGAACAGACTACCGAATTGCATTAAAACAAGTACTAGTTTAGATATTTTTAAGAACAGTCTGGACACTTATTATAGGAACAAGGGTACTGGTATATTGGCAAGCTAGAAGGGCATTGATGCCCGTGCTTGAAATATGTTTATGTATGTATCAGTGCTTGTACTATAAAATTTATAGTAAACGTTTTAAATTTAAATCCACATCTCTGTAATCTTTGCAAAAGTAAAGAATAAAATAGTATGTGTACTGACAGTTTTGAACAGTGTTTATGCTAATGGGGGCGAGAGTCAAGTAATGGGACAAGTGGAATGGTCAGGGGGAGGCTGTTCCATTACTCTGCCTATGGACCCATTTGACAATGATCCATGTCTGATGGAAATGTTCCATATTCTAGGATTCCATACAGCTTGCTTTCTAGTCCTGGCAGTAGTGTGTGTGCCCCAGCAGTTGGCACTTTTTATCCTGCAACTTATGTACCCAATCTTCTTTTTATTTTTTATCTACCTTTCTAAATATTATATAAAACGTAATCTATATATCAGCGTCATTTTGGTGAGATTTTGTGAGCACACAGCACACCACATGAAGGTACTTAATTGAGGATGAATTAAGTTCCCGCCATATTCCTTCCCTTTTCTTGATTATACAGGCACTCCATTTTCCATTAAGGGAAGTATAGTGCTTAGAAAAGGTTTCAGAGGAGTATTATGTTCTCATTTTTGAAGCACCTGTGGTTAGTTATGTTGTGTTAACCATATTTACAAAGAGTGATGATAGCTTTCTATACATTTGATATATGATACTACTATACCTGTGACTTTAAACTTTCTTACTGGGAAAACTGAATATATGAGGCAAAGATCTGTACATTTTTGTGCCATAGGTATTAGAGTTATGAAGTCTGTCTGTCTGTTTGTTAATAATACTTAATCTCCGTACTACTTGTCTAGTTTTACCAGTATAATTTAATTATGCTTTATTAATAGTTTACAATAACTTCTGCAAATTGCTGTGATGCTTTTAGTAACATTCAGCTTGAGACAGCTTCCAGTTTTGCATTAACCAATTACATAGTTGCATTTGTAGTCATTATTGTTTGGTGATGTTTCCACTGTAGAACAGGGCACTTTCCCATAGATGCCTGATAATCCAGTCTAAGGAAGACAGCAAAGAAGTTGGTGTACTCCTTTTCTACAGCAAGGATCATGGATATCAACAAAACAGTGGTTACTTTGAGCCATTCAAGGTTCAGATTAAGTGAGTTTGGGTTCCAGAATTAAGTAAAGTAACAGTATTCTGGCTCTCATTTACCAAAAATGTTTGTAAGTGCACCAGAAATGCTATATTACAAAATAAAAAGTGAGATAAGACAAATCATCATGAATGGCATACAACAGAAAACAGATGAGTTGTTTATGTTGTAAAGGAATAATAAAAATTGAGTAATTCTGTTTACCTTTAGAAGTTATTGTGCTAGAGGTTAGCTGCTCATATTTGGAGGTGTCATCCAAAATAATGAAGAGAAATGAGAAAAATAAATTAGGAGCATTTTAAGTAAATTTTAGGAAAATGATAAGTTTGCATTAAGTACTCTCAATCAGCCAACTAGAAGTGTATGTGCATGTGTGTTTGTATGCCACTTGAATGTGTGTATGTGTTTGTGTGTTCATGTACACGTGTATGTATTCGAGTGTGTGCTTGCATGTGTATATGTGTTTCTGACGTTGTGTATGTGTGTGTGTGTGTGTGTGTGTGTGTGTGTGTGTGTGTGTGTGTGTGTGTGTGTGTGTCTGCCACTTGCATGTGTATATGTGTTCATGTGCATGTGTGTGTACATGTGTATATATGCAAGTGTGTGCTTGCATGTGTATATGTATTTCTGAGTGTGTGTGTGTGTGTGTGTGTGTGTGTGTGTGTGTGTGTGTGTGTGTGTGTGTGTGTGTGTGTGTGTGCATCTGTGTTTGAATGTAGGCAAAGTGCTGACTGTGTGGGACTTACTTTTCACAGAGTTTGACAATAGGCAGTCACCACTAATGTTGCTATGGTTACAGTAATAATAGGCAGGAAGCCAGGTTTTAACAGGACACAAATGCAGGAAGAAGGCTTAGGTTTATGGTAGGAGGCATCAACAGCATGAGACTTACAATAACTATACAGACTTATTTTCTTTCCTCAGCATTGAGGCTCACTGTTGAAATGCCATCACTCATATCACTGAGTGCCAATTCACCAAAAAAAAAAATGCAGGAGGAGAGTGAATATTCAACATCATACTTTTCCTTTGCAGGAGTACAAGCCTCTCCTCATAGGTTCATAGGTAGGTACAAGGCTGTTGCCCCTAGGGCCTATATAAGCCTAGCCAAAAAGATACCCTGGCTTTTATCACCCAAGAAAATAATTTTTCTGTGTCCCTGTCGAGCAGAGCCAAAGAAGTGATCCCCAGGGTGAATTTCCTATCTCCCATTCAATCATCAAGATTTTTCTTGAAGAGTGCTAATGAGGAGCTTTGTTTGATATAGACAGGTAGTTTATTCCAGAGTATGGGAAGTCTCTAGGACAGGAATCTATCCCTCCAGCATGTTCTGTTTATTGTGATGACAAGGTTTATGTCAAAAGAGCATGTAGCTTGGAGGGATTGGGATTTCTTTAAGTGGAGCATGTCCAATAACTCTGGGTTTGACATAGCTTTGTATGTTAGGCATAGATCACCTCTGAGTAGGCGATATGGGATGGAGTAAAGCTGGAATTTTTTTAGACAGTCTGCGTAAGGCATCTGTTTGAGGTTGGTAATCCCCTTTCTGAGGTATTTCTGTGGCCTTTCTAGTTGTTGTAGATGTCTTGTGAGGTACATACCAAAAGGAGCATTGTACTCTATAATGAGTCTAATGAGTGATGAGTAGAGGGGAACAATGACCTCTCTTTTCCTGGATGAGAAATCTTATGTGATGAGGTGTGCCACATAGAAGGATTTCCTGACTACTGTGGTGATGTGATTATCAAAGGAGAGACTACTGTCTATCTGTGTCCCAAGATCTCTTATCACACTTTTGATGTTAAGTAGACTACCGCCTATGTGGTAGTTCATGGATACAGAGTTTTTACCAAAAGGGATGACAATGCACTTTTTGGCATTGAGCTTGAGGCCATGGCTTTGACACCAGGCATCTGTCTCAGTGAGGCCCTTTTGTAGGATGTCCACATTGTTAGGAGTTTTGATTATGGCTCCTAGTTTGTGTCATCTGAGAACTTCATTAGCCAAAGACCTTCTGTGTTAGCCTGTAATTCTGAGAAGTAGATACCAAACAGGAGAGGACCCAGGACTGAACCCTGTGGTACTCCACTTACCACTGGTCTGAAGTCGAATCTGGAGTCTGCTACTTTCACAATGTGGATTCTGTCAGCGAGCCTTTTGGCAACCCATCTTGTGACATAGGGATTTATACCTAGTTTAGTGAGTTTATCTATAATTCCAGAGTGGGGGATGCTGTCAAAAGCCTTGGAGAGATCTAGATATGCTGTGTGAACCACCTTACCCTCATCTACCGCTTTGGTGACCGCTTCAAAGAAGTCTATCTGGTTTAGGAGAAATGATCTGCCTTTTACAAATCCAAAATGGGTGAGGTTTGGAGTTTGGAGATTACCAATGTCATTGTTTATAGGTTCCATGATGATACATTCCATAGCCTTGCAGACCAGGCTTGTCAGGCTAATGGGGCTGTATTTCCTGAGGTTGTGGTGGCTCCCCCTTTGTGGAGTGGGATAATCATCAATGTGCCCCATTCAGTGGGTACAAAGCCTGAGGTGAGGCTATGATTGAATATGGTACTTAGGTGGTGTGCCAGTTCGTTCTGTAGTTCATGTAAAATGCAGCCTGGGATGTTGTCAGGTCCCATGGATGCTGTATTCTTGGCTTTGGAGAGTGTGTTTTTATCTGTGCAGTCATGATTACAGGAACTTTGCATTCTTCCGGTATAGAGATGGGCCCTTTAGGGGGTGAGAGGGGGGTAAAGTTAGCACTGAACCTATCTGCCAGGATGTTGGCAATATCAGTTGGTTCTGTATATTTAGAGCAGATCTGAGTGTTGCCATTGAGATTCTTGACACAGCTATAGAATGCTTTGTGGTTGTCTTTAGAATCAGTGGTGATTTTATTTTTGTAACTAGCTTTGGAGGATTTTATGAGGGATCTCAGCTTTTTACTGAGACTGACCATGGAGTTCCTCCAATCATGGAATTTTGCTCTTTTTTTGCAACAGTTTCTTTCTTCTGTTGTAGAGTTTGCTTATGGCAGGGGACCGCCAGATTGGCTTCCTGTTTTTGTAGGATAGCATCTTGGTTCTGTTAGGGATTGCATGATCCATGCACTTGTGTGAGTTCTTATAAAGTGCATTTGTGTAGGATTCAGTAGTCATACCTCTATTGTCTGTCTGCATGGGTGTCATGAAGTTTGCCACTTCTGTCTTAAGAAGCATGAAGTCAGCTTTGGAGAAATATTTTAAGGTGGTTTCCCTAATGGGGGTGGGGCGGGATGTGGATGTCTAGGGTGATTAGCTTGCGGCCGGATCTGACCAACGAGGAATTGACTTCTAGTGTGGAACACCGGTTGCCCATGTTGGTAATGACCAGGCCTAGGATATTGATCCAAGGCATTGGAATTTATGAATTCCAGAAAACTTTGAACAAAAGAGTTGATACATGAGTAGTTTTCCCAGTTAATGGTGGGGTAGTTGAAATCACCCATTATTAGGGTGTTAGGTTGTACCCTAATATTTTCCAGTGTTTCAAGAAATGAAGAGTAGGAATCCTGGGGCATGGCGGGGGATCTAAAGCAAGCTACAATTTGGATTGCGGTCTTGCCCAGAGTTAGTTGCACTTGAATAATCTCGGATGCATTATGCTGAGCAACTAGCCTGGAGGTGTGGATATCCTTAATGAATATGGACACACCTCCACCTTTAGCGTTTCAGTCCAGGTTAGGTGGCTGAAAAGTGTGGTATGAATAATAGCCTGGTAATGCAGGGGTGCTCTCTGGAGCCTTGAACCAGGTCTCTGTCACTGCACAGATGTCGATGTTCTCCATTTTAAGGAGTGCCTCGAGTGAGTGCATTTTGAGGTTTAGACTTCTAGCATTGAGTAGCGTTACCCTCAGATTTAGCTTGCTTGTACTTGTCATGGTGATGAGTTTGTCATTTGATCCTTGCCTAAAAAAGGCAAGAGTCTTAGCTAGTATCTGGAATCCCAAGGGCGAAAGGTGCAGGCTGTCTCTGGCAAAGCATCGTGGTCTGTCGATCATGTCATCCCAGGCAGACAGATACTGGATCCCCTTCGAATGACACCAGTAGCTTAGCCAATTGTTGAAGTCAATCATTTCATCCTTGTACTGTGATATCATTCTGGGTGATGGCAGGATGCTACTCAGGGCTAGGGTCATGCCTGACTTGACTACAAGATCGGACAGCTCCTCCATGTCTCTTTTCATGTAGTCCAGAGAGGTAGGTCTCAGGTCATTCACACCAACATGGACAATGAGAGAGTTATATTTGTACTTGTTGTGGAGTGATCTGAGTGTGTGCATTATGTGGCGGATCCTGGCACCTGACAGGCAGCTGACAGTAACTTTCTCCTTGTTTAGCTGGTGAGTAGAACATCAGTGTGCCTAACTATAGAGTCACCGATGACTAGAGTATTGGGTACGTTGTTATGGCTTATGGGGTGTGGATGAGTGGCACACTGAGTTTGTGGGCTATGTGTCATTTGGCTTGTGTTTTGTGGGTGGGGGTTCTTACATTTCTGCTTTGGAGGTCCCTGTTGCTTGGCCAGATTTTTATTGAGAGCTTCTGGGAATGTAGGTGTGTGTTTTGTGTTTCTATGTGTGTGTTTTGGTGATGTCAGTTTTGAGGGACTATGTGATGAGTGTGGTGTGGTGCAAGTGTTTATCCTCTCCACTTGACTATCTAGTCCAGTCTTGGGTGAAGAGAGCTTTGCTTCCAGTTTGGCTATATAATTGCATTTCTCACAGGTTGTACTGTTGGGTGTTAGGAGGAGAGGGTTGTCTGTGTACATGAGGCAATTGCTGCATTGCCCCAAGATGCCCAGATTCATCAGGTATACAGGAGAAAACACCAGGAGCTAACCCTTAGACATGCCTGGATAGGTGCTTATTTATTAAGTACTAAAACCCGTTTTCCTCTAGACAAGTGAGGAAAGTTGAGTGCTGTATAATTTGTAGCTTTACTGCTTACAACAAGATCTGAAAAAGTGCTGAGCTCAAAGAAACAGATTTGAATGCTAGATCTAAAAAACTGGCCACTTCTAAGGGAAAATTTGAAGAGCAGACTTTATGGAGCTGGGAATAGTTTAACCCTAGTTAAGCAGCGGGGGCTTAGAAGCTTACAAACAGTCCTGGACACAGAAAATATGTACCTGGCTAGACTACTTACAGGAAAAGGCAGGAAACATGGTTAGAAATTTTTTTTTGTAAAGTGGAAAGGGAGAAATTAGCAGCAGAAGATAATTCAAGGTTAAGAACTAAGTGGGTTGGCCTTCTCAAATGTTCTCACTGTATTAGGGAGAATGATGTAATGACACAAGAATGGGAAGAGTGTCCCAGATCAAATTTGCAGTAGGCACAGGCAACTGCAAAGCCACCAAGTATAAGAACAGGATACCAATAGGTAGGGAGGGTGGGAAACAAAAATCAGAACAAACAAACCAAAACAGATGCTTAACAAATGTAAAAATATTCCAGTTAATACCTCACACACAGTGAAACTAGCTAGAAAAGTATGCAGTACACAATAAAAGTGCTATAAATAACTCGTAAAAATAAGCAACAAACATGATACTTGTAAAAATAAGCAAAAAACAAGATACTTAATGTTAAATATCACAGATCAGGGTTTGCTCAGTGCCCTTCCTCCGATTAGCTCAGTGTGAAATGGCAGAAACACTCACAAGTTAACTTCTTAAGTAACAGAAAGTTGAAACCTGAAACAACTTTAAAAAAAGCTCCAAAGAACCAATGAGGTGATTACTCCAAGGCGTAGTCCAGGTAACCCCAATCAGCCAATGACCATAAACACTCCCCTCTCACTGAAATGCAAGAATGGCTTTGGCTAAACTAAGATGGCCTGAAACATGTGCTCAGACACACAGCCTCTACAAACAAACTACACCCAAAACACAAGCCTGAATATGAGCAATGCTAAAACTACCCACACTACTTAGATAGAAAAAAAACTGCAGAAATGTTTATCACAGCAGAGAAGCAGAAAGTTTTAAAACGATAAAGGAGCAAGTAGACTCTAGCAAATGCTTTTAACTGCAACAAGTAAGTTATATGATACACTCCTTGGCAGGAAATCAGAAGAAAAAAAACAAACAGGTGCTTAACAAATGTAGAAAATTTTCAGTTAATACCTCAAACACAGTGAAACTAGCTAGAAAAATATGATGCAAGCAATATAAATGCTATAAATAACTCGTAAGAATAAGCAAAAAACAGGATACTTAATGTTATATAACACTGATCAGGGTTTGCTCAGTAACCTTCTTCCGATTAGCTCAGTGTGAAATGTACAGTGCAAGCCCTACCCCCAAACTTATAAATTCTTGCTCAGAGACTGCCATACCTCAGAGAAATCAGAATATTATGAGAAATGGCGATCTTGGACTTCATATATGCAAGTCTATTTTTTTGTCCATTCAGTCTCTATATTTCAGGACTTACTCTTCTGGGTATCAACATTTAAAATGGTTACCCAAAAGACTGCTTCAAGAATTCAAGAAAGCTTTCAGATATAAGCAAAATATTTTTACTATTTAAAAAAAAAACTTTTCACTACAACAAGTGCTTTGTATTTCTTTCACATACAGAGATGAAAGCATGTCAGCTCTGCTCCCTATATATTCCACCCAGCTTACTTCCAGTGTCATTGAAGATTGTTTTTTTTTAAAGCAGGATCTCTATGTTAACCTATAAGTAATTCTTTAAGAAAACACATCTTTCAGTGCTTACAGATATAAGTGTACACTGTTTATAGATTTATTCTGTGTGGAGTGCTTCATCTTTCTGAGAAAAATCAAAATATTGCCATCTATGTTACAGCACATAGCATGCTCAGTGCTGTAAGCTCTGAAGTTACTTTTGCACAAGCACAGAAAATGTCTTGCATATTCAGAATGGAACAATGTCTAAAAACTTATTTTCTTTGTGATTTTGAATGAGCAAAGAGCAGCAATGCAGTAAGAGGTATTTAAAATATACTAGGAAGACAGCTTCAGTTCTCTTATAAACACCAAGAGGAGGGGAGTATACCTGAAAGTAAACTAAATGTAAAAAAATACATTCAGAAACACCAATCTTGCATTAAATACAAGACAGATGCAACACATCTGTTTTGCATTTAATGATTACATAACGGCTATGAAACACTTAACATTATACAGTATTTAAGGTTCACAGAATCATGTATGTGTATTTACAGTTGTTAATGCTTTACTGCACACAAATGTTTCTTTAAATTATTTGATGTACTGCAACGTTTATTACATTCTCACGATAATTTCCTTTGAAAGCAATGTATGCAGAATTGCAGTTTGGAGCTGTAATGCTGTATTCATCATGTTCCTTTTAGTTAGTTTATATAATATGCTTTTGGATTTACAAGTTTTATATAATATGCATTGTATATATATGCAGAACTTTGACCACATCCTTCTGCTGCAGAATATTCTTCATGGCACTCCCTAAACCATAGGGCACTGAAGGTTTTGTTGAAATCAGCACCTTGAAATCAGAGCGAGGATATCTTACCTAAACTCTTCTGTGCTCCTGGGAACAATTTTTTGACCTATACAGGGCTGATGGCATTGAAGATGAATATATCCGTACTGACTTCTAACATGTCAGCAGGTACAGTTTTTAACTGACTGCAACTCAATGAAGTCAGCAGCAGAATGATCAGAGGTCAGCAGCATGCACTTCATCCTTCCTGCAGCCAACAGTTCCCAGTAGAAAATGAGAGATTCCCTCATACTGAAGTATGGAATGGAAGGAAACAGAGGGTTTCCATGACTGTGTACAGAAATGTATATGGCATGCAAATGGCATTGCATGCATTTGGCCTTGTTACACCAAAAAATTAGAAGATAGTCATACAGAAGGCTCTAGTTTCCTAAATATTAATAAATGGCTTAGATATCACATACTAACCCAGGCTGCTGGGATAGAAAACAAAATACAGGTGTCATAATGCCACCTGGATTCATGGAAAATTATTTAGTGGTTGTGACATAGTAGATAGTAAGTAGAAAAACAGCAAGGTGACAGCATTCATAAATATTTACTCTCATGTTTGTATGTTCATAATGGTGCCTGTAAGAATAATTGTCACAATTTCTTTTTTTTCTGTCAAACAGCTTTCATTTTTATAGCACATGATACAGTACTTCACTTAAAATCATTCATTAGCTTTCAAACTCTAGCATGGTACTCAAGTGGAAATTAAATTTGTGTATAACCATATGATAGTATAGTTCTTTAAAGAAGCCATTTATTCTAAATTAAATAATACTGCAATCATAAAGGAAGAAATACTATTTGTTGCCGCATTTTTACATTATATAGGGTTTACTGGTTAAATCACTTCATATTGTTTAAACCAGAATAATTCCTGCACTTTAAAGTCATACAGCACTGCTTTTAATGATATTTTCAGTCATAATTACTGTTAAAATTTTACTATCAACTCTTAATTATAACCACTATTTCTAGTAAATATCACTTTATTGTACTGCTGTTAGAACATGAAATATTAAATATTAAAAATTATTACATTGTATTATAGTTTTAATCCCAAACCATGGTTATCTTTTGCTAGCTATATCAGATTTAATATTCATATGATGCTGTGGAATTAGTTGTATTGCAGCCTTAGCTATATTATATAAGCAGCTCTACCTATTAGCAAATATTCCCCAGGATTTAATAAAGTCCATGTAGGCTTCATGTAGAGCCTACATGGAAAGTATCCATGTACACAGCCATGGCACCTCCTCAGCAGCGTGCCATACATATTAATTATGGTGAGTGCCTAAGGCAGGTCACAGCAACACGGATATTGAATCCATGTAGACTTACTGCACAGCCACACACCTTTCAGCCTATCCTCCTTGGCTGAGAGATGTACAAGAGATTTTACTTCATTAAATTGCAGTTTAATTCTTTTTATTATATTTATGTGCTTGTTTGCATGGTGCGGGGTGTTGCACAGCTATGCTGAGCTTTACACACATATACATCAGACATCCACTAGACATCTAAAGATAGTAACTGGATGCATTCAATGTTAATAAATAATTTTTTTATTTTTTTTCTTTTTGTTATTTTTTTTCTTTTTGTGCATGATGTGGCAGGTTGCTTAGCTAGGTGTAGCAAGGTGTACTTAAGCATTAGACATCCACTAGACATCTAAAAATAGAAACTGGATGCATTCAGTATTCATTTTTTTTGTGCTTGTTTGCATGATGCAGTGCATTGCTTAGCTAGGCATAGCAAGGCATACTTAAGCAGTAGGGATCTGCTAGACAGCTAAAAATAGAAACCGGATATATTCAATTGTTGTAAGTCTGCTGTGCTCAGCAACTCACAAATCCATGCAGTAAAGCTGTGCTATGCTTACAGGTACCTTTGCAATATATTTGAAGATATTCCAGTCCCTTCACTATTCCAGTGGTTAGATAGGTTGAGTCATGATCTTCAGTGTAGTCAGTCCTGGGTTCGAGTCCTGCCTAATAATACTTTTGCATATCATGCTATGAAACTGTGTCAGATGACTGAAACAGTGGTTGACTTTAAATTAAATATTTTTTAATTTAAAACAAAAAAGCTGTGTGATACTAAGCAGTGCTTAACTATGGCCAACAGTCTTTTCCAGTTTGCATGGTGCTAACCTTCACTTAAACATGGATTGTGCAAGTTTGCATGATGCTAAGTAATGTGGCACATTTTTGAAAGTTACAGTATGACATCTAAAGAGGAGAATGCAGCCTATATAAAGGCCAATAGATGGGAATTTCACATCATTCCTTGGAGCCTGACCTTGATTGCAGGTATGGCTGCAGGAGTTGGAGAGGGAGTCCATTTTAGGGTGCAAAATTGGGGTGTACAGGAGTCCAAGGTATTTATTGGACTCCTGGTAGAGTGATATGGACCTCAGCTGCTGCAGGGTGACTACAAGGGCTCATAGTGTAAGTCTGAGGCCTGGGATCATTCAGCCAGGGACCTAACCAGTGCTACTGGTATCCCCCTCTCTGGCGATCAGTGTTGTCACCATTATGATGGCCTGAAATGTAGGAAGACAGGAACCTTAGACATCTGGGTCCAAGAGGCTAGGGATTGGCATGCCCCACAGGTATGTAAGTATGTTTTCCAGTAATTTATAAATATACAAGCTGAGTCTGTGCTTGCCAGAGCTGCAGAAGAGAGGGTTCACAACATACAGTCCCATGCTGGGTATTGGCCAGGATGAGGCAAGCATGTGGTAAGTAAGAAAATCATCAAAGTAATAACATAAAGCATAACTTATTAATACAGTAAAGTAAATACAGATTTTGCAGTCTTAACACTCAGATATGAAATATGAAATACCTGGGGTATCCTACATCTTTATTAATGTGTCAGTGCATATCTGAAATGGTAAAGCAAGTTAAAGCAAGTACGAATGCAGTACTGTGTAGCATAGCTTCCAACCATAATTTAATGTTGTGGTCTACCCAGATTAAGAGTCACTGTTCTAGTCTGCTCTTTGTCTGATAAATGCTGTAAATAAACAGGGTATATGGGTAAGTTCACAGAAGTCCTAGATAGCTATCCATCTGTGTAAATGCCAGATCTGAAGCAACAGTAATCAATAAAGTTTAAAAGGAGATGGTGCTTTGATAAGTAATGTTTTCAAAGTGTTCAGTATTTCTGTAGTCACTGCTTGTATGTTCTAATCCAGGACCAGTCAACTGTTAAATGTGTAGTAATAAATAATGTGCCAACAGATGTCAGAAATAAATGCAATGCAATAGCCAGATTAAGGGTCAAGCTTGTGCTCTGCTCATTTTGTCTGAAATATGCTGTAGATTGCACTTAGTAAATGAACAGGGTATACAGGTAAGTCAACAGAAGTCCTAGACAGATATCCATGTGTGTAAATGCCAGAGTTGAAGTGAAAGCAACCAATAAAGTGTAAAAAGATGTTGCTTTGATAATTATTTTTTTCAAATAAAGTGCTCAGTATTCCTGTAGTCACTGCTTGTGGGCTGGAATCTGACACCAGATGCAGCTATTCCATGTGTGTAAATGCACAATTTCACACAACATGACTCAATAAAAGTTTTAAAGGAGATGGTGGTCTGAAAATGTATTGTTTAAAATAAAATGTTCAGTCTTCCTGTAGTCACTGCTTGTGGGTTCTAATTCCATGACAGCCAGCTGAGAAATGACCACTTTTCTAGTGTAATTAGTGTACATGAACATACCTCTCAACTGTCATGATTTCTAAAGAATGTAATGACTAGTGCCCCATATGTCTGGTCCTTTGACTTGCAAATATATGACTTTACTTGGAATGCAATTTAATGGCAAATCTGTTATCAGAACACCTTGCTACTAACGTATGAGCACACTATGTAAAAATGTTCCCTGTCGATGTGCCTTTGTACCACCTTTTTGTATGGCTTGGCCCATAATGTCCATGCTAACAGGTTGAGAGCTATGTGCATGCAGTATCATCTATACAATATAGGCAATCAGTGTTCTTACAAGTGAAATCTAATATATCTAGAAGTATGTAGTAGTAGTCTGTGTAGTTATATTTTCTGTGAAGTTACTAATGTTTTTTCCTTTCAAACCCTACCCCTTCTCTTCTTTTATTTATTAATTATATATATTATTATAACTTGATATTATCATATTATTTGTAATCACCTCTTATGTCGGCCTTATGTATAATTTAATATTGCTTTGCTGTTAAAAAAACATTCTTTTATGTTATTTATTGTTGTATTCCTAATTATATTCTTTTCAATTTCTTCCATTAGTCATTATTGTTTACTCTTATGTTATTAATTACATTTGTTTTGTTATGTTTATTTTTCTTATGTTTATATTTAATTTACCACAGGGTGACAAGGTAGGCTGGTTCCCAGTGATTCACCTAGCTTGGATCCCCTGGCCATGGCATCTGGGCAGCAGCCTAGTGGTACCCCTCTGCCCTGCACTACCTGCTCCATCAGGTAGTTTCACCCCACAGGCTGGGGGTGGCCCCCCTGGGAGAGGACGTGCAGGGGATGCTTTTGTCAGCAGCGATTAATGGCAAGGCATTGTATGTGGGATGATGTGCCAAACTGTTGGTGCCCACATATGCTGGATGGAGAGCATGCTGTCCATCCTGGTGGGGTATTCTGGCCACAGGTGCCTGTGTCAACCACTGCCTCCACAGCAGCAATGAAGGTTCAGTGCTGACAGTCCCATGGGTAAGGGCTTGAGTCACACTACTACCATGTCTGATGTCCATGGGACAGGCATTCCACAACACCCTCCCCAACCAAGGTGTTTAACCCTCTCTTGTGTCACACACCATCCCTGTCTGCTGCCTGGTCTGTCTTGTCTGTCTGCAAAAGCTTCCTCGCCTTCCCAACTTACCTCCCCCAGCCATACCTATGTTCCTTCCCCATCATTCCACTCTAACCTTAAAAAATGGGCACCTGTCCCACAAAAAAAAATATTGTCCCACATAGCTCTCCATTTCACACTTGTCCACTGGGCATACTTATTTGGTCCAATTGGCTTGACAATGCACTTATGTTGTCCTCACCCCTCCATTGGGGGTAACGGTCCAAATTCAGCTAAAAAATCTGTTAAAGTGCAGAGTTCTTGCTGTAGAAGAAATGAATAGCCATGGTTCTTTCCTACTCCCTTTCTGCACATAAATACCTACCTTTTACTATGTTTTCCTCCTGCTTGCATCCCTATTTCACCACTGTCCTATCTCCCTATTTTTTTTCCTTTTGCAATGCTGAATGACATGCAGCATTGCTAAACTAAGCTAAATGGTGGTATATTGATAAATGTATTTGGAAAAAAATGGTAATTGCATTAAAAAATTACACCTGCACCCTATTTCAAAGCCAGGACCATTGTACCTGCAGAACAGTGTAGCAAACTGCAAAGTGCACAGCTGTTAGTTAACACAGGTGTTTTAAGTAAAACATAGTAATTGTCAAGTTACCGTAATTAAGTGTGTTTAAGCAATGCTGTGCCCCATGCCACATCATGCAAATCAGCTATAAGACTAATGGAAAAATAGGAGTGTAACTGGGACTCTGGTAGAGGAATACATCACTATAAAGCCATGCACATAAGAATGGATGTAAATGAGGTATCTAAGATCAGGTAACTGTGCAATTATATCTACAACATGTAAAATACACCTGCTACATGAGTAATGGAAAAATAGGAGTTTAATTGTCTCTGGTAGAGAAATACATTACTATAAAGCCATACACATAGTAATAGATGTTAGTGAGGTATGTAACAGCAGGCAAGTGTACAATTACATCTACAACATGTAAAAATATAGCTTCTATAACAGTGATTCAGTAGCTCAATCTGTTAAATGCTGTGAAACCATTAGCTTTTGGTCTACATGGTCCTAGGTTCAAATACAGCTGTGCCTAGCATTTAAAATACATGTAAATGTACATCACCAGTATAAATTCTGATATGTATGACTGTCTCATCACCTATTTATCCACCAAAGCAGTACAATTTGAATGCCTGCTTCTAAACAGTGGCAGTCAAAGACATACAGATAGCACCACATTTAAACTATTCCTATTACAATACAAGAAAATGCATATGAAATCCCAGAGAATTTTGAAATATGTAATTTAGATGAGGCCCAGTCATATCAGACTGCATCCCACAATTATTTGCTAGTGATATTATAGACAACCACTGCAGGTCAAGTTACATACATATATGGAGCTCATGCTAGAAGCTACAGTTGCCATCTGATTGATTGACATAATGGTTAATGTACCCCTACCTTGTTCTAGGATACAACAAGCATGTTTCCCTTTACTCTGTTAATGATACCTTTGGCTAACATACTTACCTTAAACACATACCTTACTTTCCAGTAGGATGGTTTCTGTAGATCGGGCTCTGGCTGTACAACAAGGCTGCCACAGCTCACACAGTTACTGTTAAGTGTTGCTGCCCTGCACATTCTGCAGCCTCTCGAACTATGCTTATTGCCTGCATCAGCAGCAGCTTTAGCCTGTAGTACACACACCTTTATGTAACAAGTAGCTTCTAAAAGCATTCTGTCTATGCTGACATAATCCCTACCACAGTAATTCCCAACTCAAAATGTGATAAAGGGGATGAAATCTACATTGAGGCCTTATATATTGTTGAGTAGTTGCATGGGATTGGCTGATTATACTGCAAATCAGCTGTGTATACAGCATGTAGCATTCCTGAACCACAGATTGGTTAAGAGGCAATCACCTCAAATGAGAACCATCTTAAAAAGGCAAACACATAGCTAGGGGAACCATTGTGCATGAGAGTTAGTTTGTATGGTTAACTCATTCACACAATATTCATATAGCTGTATCTTTCAACAGTGGAGTTTTGTACTCCATTAGATATGCAACTATTTTGTTTTTATAATGATGCATGTTTGAATATACTTAGGGGGTATGGGGATTACATCAGTAAGCCTTCCTTAGAAATGTACTGATGATATACCAGTGATCTCCAGCTGTGTTACACTTACAGGGGATGTAGAGTACAGCAAAGGAATAATGCTGTGTGTTAACTAGATACACAGGTCTCCTGGATACTTACTTTGTAGCAGTTGTAGTAATACCCTGCTATGTGAATATGTATTTATCTTTCCTCTCATTCATTTATTTATTTATTTTATTTTTTATTTTACATTTGTTGACTGGGATAGTCCGACTGGATATTCGTCCATTTTCAGAGGAGGCCTGGGAAGAAAAGCTCCATACATACAGAAAAACTGTTACATTAAACCAGTTAAAGCACTGTTACAGATACAATACATAGGATAAAAGTCATTCATTCTGTCATATATAAATCTGATTTGTTATAGAGTAACAATTAGGAAGCAATGTTGGGGTGGCCAAAATACCTCCTTTAGCACATGTTTATATTGCCAGATTTAGTCAGTCATTTCCCTCTTACTCTTACTATTCATCCTCTGTCTGGAAATTCTGTTTTTTTGCATAATAGTAAGAATGCATAACGTCTTCCTTGTCCTCCACCTCATTGTCTCCTGACAGATGTTTCTGTTTCTTGTGGATGTCTTCCTTCTACCACATGTGTGCCACCCTCCCTTTAAACCTGACCTAACCTTATAATTGGATTCAGGGCCAGATCCCTCACTTGGCAACCTAAGCAGTTGCCTATGGTGCTGGCTTGAGAGCCTGGCAAAAACATTAAATATATTTATTTATTCCTGCTTTGCTCAGCATACTATTGCTATACACAACTTTTCCTGCCTCACCCCCATCCACAGCATACTGTTTGTTCAAAACAAAAAGAAAAAAAGAAAAGCAAGTAAAGTTTTCCTGCTTTGGACATTTTCCAATGTCCATGACTTGTTTCTTCAAGCTTAGCATTTTCATCTAATGAGACACGAGCAGACATGCAGACAGAGATGGAGCTCAATGCACAAGATTTCATTTCATAGAAGAGATAGGCATAAACACGAAAGATTGCAGTATTCATTGCAATGGATTGCTTATTTTACAGTGGAATGTGTAAACACCAGATTTTTTTTCTTTCATGTATGTGGAAACTACTTTTTTAGGAGTGCAGTGTATGTTCGGAGATGGGTTTAATCCTAATAACTCTGTGTGTATATATGCGTGCATGCGTGTGTGTGTGTGTGTGTGTGTGTGTGTGTGTGTGTGTGTGTGTCTGTGTGTGGAAAATGCCCTAGTTAGTAAAATAAATTGCTCAGGCTCAAACCCTGTATCATGGTTGCAGTACACAAGAAATTTAATTTTCTAAACCAACTGCCACTAGCTTTTTTCCCCTTTGATACATCATTGACAATTACAATTAGTGCTATGGAGCTTTTTCTCTTGGGCATCTGTTCAGTTGGGCTTTCCTACTAATCAGTTGTCAATAGATAAGTACATACATAAATAAATAGCAGTCATTAGATTTTCACAATTATATTTGTGCAAAATTTGTTCTGATAACTTTTTAACAGATTTACAGTAGTCTCTTATTTGTCTTCATTTTTTGCAAAACATCTCTGATTGTGCATCATATTTATGGCCTGTCCTTGAACAAGTCACTTAACCAGACAGTGTTTTGGGGTAAGTGGAAATTTGTGCAAAGTTCTTAAATGGACCCCTGCGCTGTAAGCCTAATAACTAGTACCTATGGACCAGAGTAGTTATGGTATGAAGGAAGAAAAATGATTGTAGTAAACAACAATATTATTATATAAGCCATGTTTTTGGTGTGATGCTTGGTTTCATTAATGCTGACATTGTGTTAATTATTTAGATATGAATAAACCAGAGAGCATGAGGTTTATGAATTTAATGTTAAAATTTTAATTCTGAATACATTTTTAATTTATCTTGTTTTTTTGCAAGCACACAAGTGTGAAAGGTACTGTGTTTAGACTACAACAGTTTGTATAACATGTATTGCAGATGGCTAAGGAAAGGAGCTGTTAAAGAGCTGCTTCTTGTAGTACAAGGTTTGATTCCAATTTACTTCACCAGATAGTACTTCTGGGCTACTCCTGAACAGGGGCACATGTCCCATGGGCTGTCCTAGGCTGTTAGCAAATGTGTTATTTTTTGAATCCCTGCACCCTTTACACAGATGTTAATTAGTACTTTAATATACGCTATTTGACTATAAATACCAGCATATATCTGGTCATTTAATGCATTTTCACTAACTGTGAGTTTCAAGGGAGAAGACGTTTACTGATTCTCATGCTAAATCTGTTTCCAATGTGAGACTGTTTTGTTTAGAAATTGGCTGTCAGTATTATTTTCTATAAAGTTTGAAATATTAGTTTTAATTAAAATCTAAATCTCTGTGATAATTACAAAAGTAACAAAGAAAATAGCATGTACACCTTCAGGTTTGAAGAGTGTTATGGTAACGGGGGAGACACAGGCAAGTAATGGGATATTGGATTAGCAGTCAGTGGCCTGACTCCTTCCCCTGCATGGGGATACATTAGTCCACCATCAAGCTCGGTTAACTCTATAGGTGTATGCTGCAATAATACATTATTATTAGCCATTCAAGTAGGTCAGAACTGTATGGATTGATGGCAGAAGATTTAGCAATTCCTGATGACAGAGAAGATATAGGGAGGTCAAAAATGAGGTTTGTGTTCTGCAAGCATGTAAGACCGAACCCCCCCCAAAGAAAACAGTATTCTATATGTGGTAAAATTTGTGATTTTTGTATGACCTGTGGGTTGTTGAACAAAAGCTGGTTTTGTATTTGTACTGTCTGAATTTGTTTTGCTTTCTTCATTGCATTAAAGAATTAATTAATCCATTAATATGCCTGGATTGTATAATATAGTCTAACCATGTTGTATTTTAGAAATTTATTTTTGCAGTACCTACTTTACACCATACAGCAACTGCAAAGGGGCAGACATTTGCCAGTTCATATAGTCAGCATTATTTGCACTGATGATCAGAAGAGTCTGACCTTCAGAGCCCATTATGTAGTCATATTACGGGATATACTCTCTACAAGATTGGATTCTAAAGGATTTTTGCATTTAGATGAAAACTGTTACTCTTGTGGTTAATTCAGAGGACTAAAGCTCCTACTTGTTAATGAGCTGTTTTCTGTGGCAAGAGTGCAGGGTTTGAAGCTTTCCACCTTCATTTACTAGACAGAGCTTTGGAACAATTGTGAATTTGGAATAGGCTCTTTATTGGTTTCCAATACTGCATGTCTAGTAACTATTCACCTGTTGTCATTCTTTGTCAGCCATCCCCTATTGCATGGCTGATCTAGTTCAGGAAATGTTATGGCAGTATCACCAGCACACTATTTTTAATGCAACATAGGTAATTTGTTCTTCAAAGGCAGCAGGCACTGTATTTGTACATGAAGCACTGAAAAGCAGAGTTGCTTGCCAGCATCAGCTTCTGCATTCATAATAGCTCTCTTTGATGTAGAATTATTCAAATTGCTTTTACCTCTGCAGAGTTTGTGCATTTTCTCTACGCATATGTCATTATGTGGTTAATATTTCTTCTGTTCTCATAAATGCTCTTTTATTTAAAATGTGCTACACTTGGCTGGAACTTATGGTTTGATTCTGGTGATCTTTTTACAGTTTAATGTAGTTCATCCAAAGCTAGCAGTAAAGTATATGTAATTTACTTCTTCATAAAAATAAGGAGTGTACTCTGTCAACTAAGTGGCTGTAACTGCTGGTGGGGGTGGAGGCTTTCTGTGGATGAAAGTACCATACATCCTTATATGGTCATTTTTAAACAGTCTCTAATCTGGCATTGAAGGATTTATTGTGTGCGTGAATTAAGTAAGAATATTTTAGCTACTGCATGTTTGTGTGAACAATTATAAAATATGTGACTTTGGTCATTACTATTTTTTATTTTTTGACACAGACATCTGAGAATGATGCAGTCAACAATGTGGCTACAATTGCTGGGATTGGGGGATGTATATACAATAGATACTAATGACTGACCCTACTGAGCTGATAAAGTTAAAAAGTCATCAGTCTGTCTTTGCAAGAGTAGTGTGCATTTGTGTAAAGCAAATTGGAATACTTTAATTTGGCCCTTTTTCTTACAATCACACATGTGACATGTACAAAGTCAGTTTAGTGCCATAGTTGTTGAGTACCAAATTTGGTGGATTATAATGACAACAATTTGAGTGGCCTTTTATGGTTGAAATGTTTTAAAATGGGCACTTTTATCATTAGAGATTAATTTTCTTTCACTGCTTACTGGACAAGTGTTCAAAGCTACAAATTTAAAATGCACTCTAACAAATATAGCTATATTAAACAACAAATATAACTTAAAGCAATCAAGAAGGTGACTCAAAGAACACATGCATTTATGCATGGCCTGGGGACCAAGGTATACTTATTTAGCCATTTGCCAGATGGATTTTTCAATGCATGTGAGTTTCAATGAATTTTCAATGAAGGTGAACTTCAAGGGCAGAGAAATTTACTGTTGATCATTCCAAGGACTTTATTCAAGAGATGTTTATTGCTCCACATGCTAAGGTTATTTCAATGATAAATTGTTTTGTTTTGTTTAGCAAATGGCTATCAGTGTTTGGGGTTATCAAAAAGTACTAGAGAATCATCAGATAACCTGTGTAGCAGATTCTATAGGAATGAGAAGTGTACTAATTGGTTCTCTGACAGAGTAGCTGATGCATGGAACAGACTACCGAATTGCATTAAAACAAGTACTAGTTTAGATATTTTTAAGAACAGTCTGGACACTTATTATAGGAACAAGGGTACTGGTATATTGGCAAGCTAGAAGGGCATTGATGCCCGTGCTTGAAATATGTTTATATATGTATCAGTGCTTGTACTATAAAATTTATAGTAAAGTTTTAAATTTAAATCCACATCTCTGTAATCTTTGCAAAAGTAAAGAATAAAATAGTATGTGTACTGACAGTTTTGAACAGTGTTTATGCTAATGGGGGCGAGAGTCAAGTAATGGGACAAGTGGAATGGTCAGGGGGAGGCTGTTCCATTACTCTGCCTATGGACCCATTTGACAATGATCCATGTCTGATGGAAATGTTTCCATATTCTCAGGATTCCATACGGCTTTCTTTCTAGTCCTGGCAGTAGTGTGTGTGCCCCAGCAGTTGGCACTTTTTATCCTGCAACTTATGTACCCAATCTTCTTTTTATTTTTTATCTACCTTTCTAAATATTATATAAAACGTAATCTATATATCAGCGTCATCTTGGTGAGATTTTGTGAACACACAGCACACCACCTGAAGGTACTTACTTGAGGAAGAATTAAGTTCCAGCCATATTCCTTCCCTTTTCTTGATTATACAGGCTCTCCATTTTCCTTTAAGGGAAGTATAGTGCTTAGAAAAGGTTTCAGAGGAGTATTATGTTCTCATTTTTGAAGCACCTGTGGTTAGTTATGTTGTGTTAACCATATTTACAAAGAGTGATGATAGCTTTCTATACATTTGATATATGATACTACTATACCTGTGACTTTAAGCTTTCTTACTGGGAAAACTGAATATATGAGGCAAAGATCTGTACATTTTTGTGCCATAGGTATTAGAGTTATGAAGTCTGTCTGTCTGTTTGTTAATAATACTTAATCTCAGTACTACTTGTCTAGTTTTATCAGTATAATTTAATTATGCTTTATTAATAGTTTACAATAACTTCTGCAAATTGCTCTGATGCATTTAGTAACATTCAGCTTGAGACGGCTTCCAGTTTTGCATTAACCAGTTACATAGTTGCATTTGTAGTCAGTATTGTTTGGTGATGTTTCCACTGTAGAACAGGGCACTTTCCCATAGATGCCTGATAATCCAGTATAAGGAAGACAGCAAAGAAGTTGGTGTACTCCTTATCTTCAGCAAGGATCATGGATATCAACAAAACAGTGGTTACTTTGAGCCATTCAAGGTTCAGATTAAGTGAGTTTGGGTTCCAGAATTAAGTAAAGTAACAGTATTCTGGCTCTCATTTACCGAAATGTTTGTAAGTGCACCAGAGATGCTATATTACAAAATAAGAAGTGAGATAAGGCAAATCATCATGAATGGCATAAACCAGCAAACAGATAAGTTGTTTATGTTGTAAAGGAATAATAAAAATTGAGTAATTCTGTTTACCTTTAGAAGTTATTGTGCTAGAGGTTAGCTACTCATATTTGGAGATGTCATCCAAAATAATAAAGAGAAATGAGAAAAACAAATTAGGAGCATTTTAAGTAAATTTTAGGAAAATTATAAGTTTGCATTAAGAACTCTCAATCAGGCAACTAGAAGTGCATGTGCCGGTGTGTTTGTATGCCACTTGCATGTGTGTATGTGTTTTTTATGTGTTTATGTACACAAATGTATGTATTTGAGTGTGTGCTTGCATGTGTATATGTGTTTCTGACTGTGTGTGTGTACCTGTGTTTGAATGTAGGCAAAGTGCTGACTGTGTGGGACTTACTTTTCACAGAGTTTGACAATAGGCAGTAACCACTACTGTTGCTATGGTTACAGTAATAGTAGACAGGAAGCCAGGTTCTAGCAGGACTCAAATGCAGGAAGAAGGCTTAGGTTTATGGTAGGAGGCATCAACAGCATGAGACTTACAATAACTATACAGACTTATTTTCTTTCCTCAGCATTGAGGCTCACTGTTGAAATGCCATCACTCATAACATTGAGTGCCAATTCACCAAAAAAAAAAATGCAGGAAGAGAGTGAATATTCAACATCATTCTTTTCCTTTGCAGGAGTACAAGCCTCTCCTCATAGGTTCATAGGTTCATAGGTAGGTACTAGGCTATTGGCCCTAGGGCCTATATAAGCCTAGCCAAAAAGATACCCTGGCTTTCATCACCCAAGAAAATTATTTTCCTGTACCCCTGTCGAGCAGAGCCACAGAAGTGATCCCCAGGGTGAATTTCCTATCTCCCATCCAATCATCAAGATTTTTCTTGAAGAGTGCTAATGAGGAGCTTTGTTTGATATAGATAGGTAGTTTGTTCCAGAGTATGGGAAGTCTCTAGGACAGGAATCTATGCCTCCAGCATATTCTGTTTATTGTGGTGACAAGGTTTATGTCCCTAGAGCATGTAGCTTGGAGGGATTGGGATTTCTTTAAGTGGAGCATGTCTAACAGCTCTGGCTTTGACATAGCTTTGTATGTTAGGCAGAGATCACCTCTGAGTAGGCGATATGCGACGGAGGAAAGCTGGAATTTTTTGAGATGGTCTGGTAAGGCATCTGTTTGAGGCTGGTAATCCTCTTTCTGAGGTATTTCTGTGACTTTCTAGTTGTTGTAGATGTCTTGTGAGGTACATACCAAAAGGGGCATTGTACTCCATAATGAGTCTAATGAGTTAGGAGTAGAGGTGAACAATGACCTCTTTTTTCCTGGATGAGAAATCTTATGTGATGAGGTGCGCCACGTAGAAGGATTTCCTGACTACTGTTGAGATGTGATTATCAAAAATGAAACTACTGTCCACCTGTGTCCCAAGGTCTGTTATCACACTTTTGGTGTTAAGTAGACTACCGCCCATGTGGTAGTTCATGGGTACAGAGTTTTTACCAAAAGGGATGGCAATGCACTTTTTGGCATTGAGCTTGAGGCCATGGCTTTGACACCAGGCATCTGTCTCAGTGAGGCCCTTTTGTAGGATGTCCACATCATTAGGAGTTTTGATTATGTCTCCTAGTTTGCAGTCATCAGCGAACTTCGTTAGCCAAAGACCTTCTGTGCTAGCCTGTACTTCTGAGAAGTAGATACCAAACAGGAGAGAACCCAGAACTGAACCCTGTGGTTCTCCACTTGCCACTGGTCTGAAGTCAGATCTGGAGTCTACTACTTTCACAGTGTGGATTCTGTCAGTGAGCCAGTTGGCAACCCATCTTGTGACATAGGGATTTATATCTAGTTTAGTGAATTTATCTATAATTCTAGAGTGGGGGATGGTGTCAAAAGCCTTGGAGTGATCTAGATATGCTGTGTGAACTACCTTACCCTCATCTACCGCTTTGGTGACCACCTCAAAGAAGTCTATCAGGTTTAGGAGACATGATCTGCCTTTTACAAGCCCGAACTGGGTGGGGTTTGGAGTTCGGAGATTACCAATGTCATTGTTTATAAGTTCTATGATGATACATTCCATAGCCTTGCAGACCAGGCTTGTCAGGCTAATGGGGTGGTAGCTCCTGAGGTACTAGTTACTCCCCCTTTGTGGATTGGTATAATTGTCACTGTGCCCCATTCAGTGGGCACACAGCCTGAGGTAAAGCTATGATTGAACATGGTACCTTGGTGGGGTGCCAGTTCATTCTGTAGTTCATGTAGAATGCAGCCTGGGATGTTGTCAGGTCCCATGGATGCTGTGCTCTTGGCTTTGGAGAGTGTGGTTTTTATCTGTGCAGTCATGATTACAGGAACTTTGCATTCTTCCGGTATAGAGATGGGCCTTTTAGGGGGTGAGAGGAGGGTAAAGATAGCACTGAACCTATCTGCCAGGATGTTGGCAATATCAGTTGGTTCTGTATATTGAGAGCAGACATGAGTGTTGCCATTGAGATTCTTGACACAGCTATAGAATGCTTTGTGGTTGTCTTTAGAATCAGTGGTGATTTTATGTTCGTAACTAGCTTTGGAGGATTTTATGAGAGATCTCAGCTTTTTACTGAGACTGACCAGGGAGTTCCTCCAATCATGGGATTTTACTCTTTTTTGCAACAGTTTCTTTCTTCTGTTGTAGAGTTTGTTTATGGCAGGGGACCACTGGATTGGCTTCCTGTTTTTGGAGGATAGCATCTTGGTCCTGCTAGGGATTGCACGATCCATGTACTTGAGTAAGTGCTTATAAAGTGCATTTGTGCAGGATTCGGAAGTCGTACCTCTATTGTCTGTCTGCATGGGTGTCATGAAGTTTGCCACTTCTGTCTTAAGAAGCATGAAGTTGGCTTTGGAGAAATTTTTTTGGTGGTTTCCCTAATGGAGATGGGGCAGGATGTGGATGTCTAGGGTGATTATCTTGTGGTCGGATCTGACCAACAAGGAATTGACTTCTGGTGTGGAACACCAGTTACCTGTGTTGGTATTGACCAGGTCTAGGATATTGCTGACCCTGGTGGGGGTGGGAATAAGGTGATCCAAGGCATAGTAATTTATGAATTCCAGAAAACGTTGAGCAAAAGAGTTGGTACATTACTAGTTTTCCCAGTTAATGGTGGGGTAGTTGAAATTGCCCATTATTAGGGTGTTAGGTTGTACTCTAATATTTTCCAGTGCATCAAGAAATGAGGAGTGGGAATCCTGGGGCATGGTGAGGGAGCTGTAGCAAGCTACAATTTGGATTGCGGTCTTGCCCAGAATTAGTTGCACTTGAATAATCTCAGATGCATTATGCTGAGCAACTAGCCTGGAGGTGTGGATATCCTTAATGAATATGGACACACCTCCAACTTTAGCGTTTCAGTCCAGTTTAGGTGTCCGAAAGGTGTGGTATGAATAATAGCCTGGTAATGCAGGGGTGCTTTCTGGATCCTTGAACCATGTCTCTGTCAATGCACAGATATCGATGTTCTCCTTTTTAAGGAGTGCCTCAAGTGACTGCATTTTGAGGTTTAGACTTCTAGCATTGAGTAGCATTACCCTCAGTTTTGCTTGCTTGTACCTGTTATGGTGGTGAGTTTGTCATTTGAACGTTGCCTAAAAGAGGCAAGAGTCTTAGCTAGTATCAGGAATCCCAAGGGCGACAGGTGCAGGCCATCTCTAGCAAAGCATCGTGGTCTGTCGATCATGTCATCCCAGGCAGACAGATACTGGATCCCCTTAGAATGACACCAGTAGCTTAGCTAATTATTGAAGTCAATCATTTTATCCTTGTACTGTGATATAATTCTGGGTGATGGCAGGATGCTACTCAGGGCTAGGGTCATGCCTGACTTGACAACAAGATCAGACAGCTCCTCCATGTCTCTTTTCATGTAGTCCAGAGAGGTACGTCTCAGGTAATTCACACCAACATGGACAATGACAGAGTTATATTTGTACTTGTTGTAGAGTGTCCTGAGTGTGTGCATTATGTGGCAGATCCTGGCACCTGACAGGCAGCTGACAGTAACTTTCTCCTTGTTCAGCCTGGTGAGAAGAACATCAGTGTGCCTAACTATAGAGTGACCTATGAATAGAGTGTTAGGTACGTTGTTATGCCTTATGGGGTGTGAATGAGTGGCACACTGAGTTTGTGGGCTATGTGTCATTTGGGCTGTGTTGGGAGGTGGAGATTGCTTGCATTTCTGCTTTGGAAGTCCCTGTTGCTTTGCTAGATTTTTATTGAGAGCCTCTGCGATTGTAGGTGTGTGTTTTGTGTTTCTGTGTGTGTGTTTTGGTGGTGTAGGTTTTGAGGGACTATATGATGAGTGTGGTGTGGTGCAAGTGTTTACCCTCTCCTCTTGACTATCTAGTCTAGTCTTGGGTAAAGAAAGCTTTGCTTACAGTTTGGCTATATAATTGCATTTCTCTCAGTTGTAGTGTTGGGTGTTAGTAGGAGAGGGTTGTCTGTGTATATGAGGCAATTGCTGCATTGCCCCAAGATGCCCAGATTCATCAGGAAGACAGGAGCAAACACCAGGAGCTGACCCTTAGACATGCCTGGATAGGTGCTTATTTATTAAGTACGGAAACCCGTTTTCCTCTAGACAAGTGAGGAAAGTTGAGTGCTGTAGTAATTTGTAGCTTTAGTGCTTACAACGAGTTCTGAACAAGTACTGAGCTCAAATAAACAGATTTGAGTGCTAAAACTAAAAAACTGGCTACTTCTAAGGGAAAATTTGAAGAGCAGACTTTATGGAGCTGGGAATAGTTTAACCCTAGCTAAACAGTGGGGGCTCAGAAGCTTACAAACAGTCCTGGATACAGAAAATCTGTATCTGGACTAGACTACTTACAGGAAAAGGCAGGAAACAAGGTTAGAACTTTTTTTTTTTGTAAAGTGAAAAGGGAGAAAGGATAAGCAGAAGATAATTCAAGGTTAAGAACTAAGTGGGTTGGCCTTCTCAAATGTTCTCCCTGTATTAGGTCGAATGAGGTAATGACACTAGAATGGGAAGAGTGTCCCAGATCAAATTTACAGTAGGCGCGGGCAACTGCAAAACCACCAAGTATAAGAACAGGATACCAATAGGGAGGGAGGGTGGGAAACAAAAATCAGAACAAACAAATCAAAACAGATGCTTAACAAATGTAGAAAATTTCAAGTAAATACCACACACAGTGAAACTAGCTAGAAAAGTATGCAGCAGACAATAAATGTGCTATAAATAACTCATGAAAACAAGCAAAAAACAGGGCACTTATAAAAATAAGCAAAAATCAGGATACTTAATGTTATATATCACAGATCAGGGATTCCTCAGTGCCCTTCCTCCAATTAGCTCAGTGTGAAATGGCAGAAACACTCACACATTAACTTCTTAAGTAACAGAAAGTTGAAACCTGAAACAACTTTAAAAAAAGCTCAAAAGAGCCAATGAGGTGATTACTCCAAGCCATAGTCCAGGTAACCCAATCAGCCAATGACCATAAACACTCCCCTCTCACTGAAATGCAAAAATGGCTTTGGCTAAACTAAGATGACCTGGAACATGTGCTCAGACACACAGCCTCTACAAACAAACTAGGCCCAAAACACCAGCCTGAATATGAACAATGCTACAACTACCCACACTACTTAGATAGAAAAAAACTGCAGAAATGTTTATTACAGCAGAAAAGCAGCAGTGATCCCTTAAATGAAAATTTTAAAAAGATAAAGGAGCAAGTTGACTCTAGAGAATGCTTTGTAACTGCAAACAAATAAGTTATATGATACACTCCTTGGCAGGAAATCAGAACAAGCAAACCCAAACAGATGCTTAACAAATTTAGAAATTTCCAGTTAATACCTCAAATACAGTGAAACTAGCTAGAAAAATATGAAGCAGGCAATAAAAGTGTTATAAATAACTTGTAAGAATAAGCAAAAAACAGGATACTTAATGTTATATAACACTGATCAGGGTTTGCTCAGTACCCTTCTTCCGATTAGCTCAGTGTGAAATGTACAGTGCAAGCCCTCCCCCCAAACTTATAAATTCTTGCTCAGAGATTGCCATACCTCAGAGAAATCAGAATATTCTGAGAAATGGCCATCTTGGACTTCATATATGCAAGTCAATTTTTTTGTCCATTCAGTCTCTAGGAGTCTGCATGTCCTCCCTGTGGTTGTGTGGGTTTCCTCCGGGTGCTCCGGTTTCCTCCCACATCCCAAAGACATGCAGTAGGTGGATTGGACACTCTAAATTGGCCTTAGGTGTGAGTGTGTGCATATGTGTTCCTTCTGTGGAAGGTTGGGCGCCGGGCTGGCAACTTGACACTGTAAAACTCCACTGCCAATCATGAGCGGACAGAAGATCTGCTGTGGTGACCCCTAACTGGGAAAAGCCAAAAGAAGAAGAAGAAGTCTCTATATTTCAGGACTTACTCTTCTGAGTATCAACATTTAAAATGGTTACCCAAAAGACTGCTTCAAGAATACAAGAAAGCTTTCAGATATAAGCAAAACATTTTTACTTTAAAAAAAAAAACTTTTCACTACAACAAGTGCTTTATATTTCTTTCACATACAGAAATGAAAGTATGTCAGCTCTGCTCCCTATATATTCCACCCAGCTTACTTCCAGTGTCATTGAAGATTGTTTTTTAAAGCAGGATCTCTATGTTAGCCTATAAGTAATTCTTTAAGAAAACACATTTTTCAGTGCTTACAGATATAAGTGTACACTGTTTATACATTTATTCTGTGTGGAGTGCTTCATCTTTCTGAGAAAAATCAAAATATTGCCATCTATGTTACAGCACATAGCATGCTCAGTCCTATCAGCTTTGAAGTTACTTTTGCACAAACACAGAAAATGCCTTGCATATTCAGAATGGAACAATGTCTAAAAGCTTATTTTCGCTGTGATTTTGAATGAGCAAAGAGCAGCAATCCAGTAAGTGGTATTTAAAATGCCCTAGGAAGACAGTTTCAGTTCTCTTATAAACACCAAGAGAAGGGGAGTATACCTGAAAGTAAACTAAATGTAGAAAAATACTTTCAGAAATGCACATCTTGCATTAAATGCAAGACGTATGCAACACATCTGTTTTGCATTTAATGATTACATAACGGCTATGAAACACTTAACATTATACACTATTTAAGGTTCACAGAATCATGTATGTGTATTTACAGTTGTTAATGCTTTACTGCACACAAATGTTTCTTTAAATTATTTGATGTACTGCAACGTTTATTACATTCTCATGATAATTTCTTTTGAAAGCAATATATGCAGCATTGCAGTTTGGAGCTGTAATGCTGAATTCATCATGTTCCTTTTAGTTAGTTTGTATAATATGTATTGTACGTATATGTAGAACTTTGACCACATTCTTCTGCTGCAGAATATTCTTCATGGCACTCCCTAAACCATAGGGCACTGAAGGCTTTGTTGAAATCAGCACCTTGAAATCAGAGCAAGAATATCTTACCTAAACTCTTCTGTGCTCCTGGGAACAATTTTTTGACCTATAGTTCCAGGGTTGATGGCATTGAAGATGAATATATCCATTCTGACTTCTAACATGTCAGGAGATACAGTTTTTGACTGAGTGCAACTCAAGGAAGTCAGCAGAAGAATGATCAGAGGTCAGCAACATGCACTTCATCCTTCCTGCAGCCAACAGTTCCCAGTAGAAAATGAGAGATTCCCTCATACTGAAGTATGGAATGGAAGGAAACAGAGGGTTTCCATGACTGTGTACAGAAATGTATATGGCATGCAAATGGCATTGCATGCATTTGGCCTTGTTACACCAAAATATTAGAAGATAGTCATACAGAAGGCTCTAGTTTGCTAAATATTAATAAATGACTTAGAGAACACATACTAACCCAGGCTGCTGGATAAAAAACAAAATACAAGTGTCATAATGCCACCTGCATTCATGGAAAATTAGTTAGTGGTTGTGACATAGTAGATAGTAACATGAAAAACAGCAAGGTGACAGCATTCATAAATATTTCCTCTCATGTTTGTATGTTCATAATGGGGCCTGTAAGAATAATTGTCACAATTTGTTTTTTTCTGTCAAACAGCTTTCATTTTTATAGCACATGATACAGTACTTCACTTAAAATCATTCATTAGCTTTCAAAGTCTAGTATGGTTCTCAAGTGGAAATTAAATTTGTGTATAACCATATGATAGTATAGTTCTTTAAAGAAGCCATTTATTATAAACTAAATAATACTGCAATCATAAAGGAAGAAATACTATTTGTTGCTGCATTTTTACATTATACAGGGTTTACTGGTTAAATCACTTCATATTGTTTAAACCAGAATAATTCCTGCATTTTAAAGTCATACCGTACTGCTTTTTATGATATTTTCAGTCATAATTACTGTTACATTTTTACTATCAACTCGTAATTATAACCACTATTTCTAGTAAATATCACCTTATTGTACTGCTGTTAGAACATGAAAGATTAAATATTAAAAATTATTACATTGCTTTATAGTTTTAATCCCAAACCATGGTTATCTTTTGCAAGCTATATTAGATTTAATATTCATATGATGCTGTTGAATTAGTTGTATTGCAGCCTTAGCTATATTATATAAACAGCTCTACCTATTAGCAAATATTCCCCAGGATTTAATAAAGTCCATGTAGGCTCCATGTAGAGCCTACATGGAAAGTATCCATGTACACAGCCATGGCTCCTCCTCAGCAGCGTGCCATATATATTAATTATGGTGAGTGCCTAAGGCAGGTCACAGCAACACGGATATTGAATCCATGTAAGACTTACTGCACAGCCACACACCTTTCAGCCTATCCTCCTTGGCTGAAAGGTGTACAAGAGATTTTATTTCATTAAATTGCAGTTTAATTATTTTTATTATATTTATATGCTTGTTTGCATGGTGCATAGCTATGCTGAGCTTTACACACATATACATCAGACATCCACTAGACATCTAAAGATAGTAACCGGATGCATTCAATGTTAATAAATAATTTTATTTATTTATTTATTTTCTTTTATTTTTCTTATTTTTTTTCATTTTGTGCTTGTTTGCCTGATGTGGCAGGTTGCTTAGTTAGGTGTAGCAAGGTATACTTAAGCATAGACATCAACTAGACATCTAAAAATAGAAACTGGATGCATTCAATATTATTTTTTTTTCTTTTTTGTGCTTGTTTGCGTGATGCAGTGCATTGCTTAGCTCGGCATAGCAAGGCATACTTAAGCAGTAGGGATCTGCTAGACAGCTAAATATAGAAACCGGATATATTAAATTGTTGTAAGTCTGCTGTGCTCAGCAACGCACAAATCCATGCAGTAAAGCTGTGCTATGTTTACAGGCACCTTTGCAGTATATTTGAAGATATTCCAGTCCCTTCACTATTCCAGTGGTTAGATAGGTTGAGTCCTGATCTTCAGTGTAGTCAGTCCTGGGTTCGAGTCCTGCCTAATAATTCTTTTGCATATCATGCTATGAAACTGTGTCAGATGACTGAAACAGTGGTTGACTTTAAATTAAATATGTTTTAATTTAAAACAGAAAATCTGTGTGATACTAAGCAGTGCTTAACTATGGCCATCAGTCTTTTCCAGTTTGTGTGTTGCTAACCTTCACTTAAACATGGATTGTGCAAGTTTACATGATGCTAAGTGATGCGGCACATTTTTGAAAGTTACAGTATGACATCTAAGGAAAAGAATGCAGCCTATATAAAGGAAATAGATGGGAATTTCACATCATTCCTTGGAGCCTGAACTGGATTGCAGGTATGGCTGCAGGAGTTGGAGAGGGAGTCCATTTTAGGGTGCAAAATCAGGGTGTACAGGAGTCCAAGGTGTTTATTGGACTCCTGGTAGAGTGATATGGACCTCAGCTGCTGCAGGGTGACTACAAGGGCTCAGAGTGTAAGTTTGAGGCCTGTGATCATTCAGCCAGGGACTGAATCAGTGCTACTGGTATCCCCCACACTGGCAATCAGTGTCGTTACCATTATGATGGCCTGAAATGTAGGAAGACAGGAACCTTAGACACCTGGGTCCAAGAGACTAGGGATTGGCATGCCCCACAGATATGTAAGTATGTTTTCCAGTAATTTATAAATATACAAGCTGAGTCTGTGCTTGCTACAGCTGCAGAAGAGAGGGTTCGCAACATACATTCCCATGCTGGGCATTGGCCAGGATGTGGCAAGCATGTGGTAAGTAAGAAAATCATCAAAGTAATAACATAATGCATAACTTATTAATACAGTAAAGTAAATATAGATTTTGCAGTCTTAACACTCAGGTATGAAATATGAAATACCTGGGGCATCCTACATCTTTATTAATGTGTCAGTGCATATCTGAAATGGTAAAGCAAGTTAAAGCAAGTAAGCATGCAGTACTGCGTAGCATAGCTTCCAACCATTTAATTTTGTGATCTACCCAGATTAAGAGTCACTTTTCTAGTCTTCTCATTGTCTGATATATGCTGTAAATGAAAGGGGTATATGGGTAAGTTCACAGAAGTCCTAGACAGCTATCCATCTGTGTAAATGCCAGATCTGAAGCAACAATAATCAATAAAGTTTAAAAGGAGATGGTGCTTTGATAAGTGATGTTTTCAAAGTGTTCAGTATTTCTGTAGTCACTGCTTGTGTGTTCTAATCCAAGACCAGTCAACTGTTAAATGTGTAGTAATAAATAATGTGCCAACAGATGTCAGAAATAAATGCAATGCTATACCCAGATTAAGGGCCAAGCTTGTGCTCTGCTCCTTTTGTCTGAAATATGCTGTAGATTGCACTTAGTAAATGAACAGGGTATACAGGTAAGTCAACAGAAGTCTTAGATATCTATCGATGTGTGTAAATGCCAGAGATGAAGTGACAGTAACAAATAAAGTGTAAAAAGAGATTTTGCTTTGATAATTATTTTTTTTTCAAATAAAGTGCTCAGTATTCCTGTAGTCAGTGCTTGTGGGCTGGAGTCTAACACCAGATGCAGCTATTCGTGTGTGTAAATGTACAATTTCGCACAGCATGACCCAATAAAAGTTTTAAAGGAGATGGTGGTCTGAAAATGTATTGTTTAAAATAAAATGTTCAGTCTTCCTGTAGTCACTGCTTGTGGGTTCTAATTCCATGGCAGCCAGCTGAGAAATGACCACTTTTCTAGTGTAATTAGTGTACATTAACATACCTCTCAACTGTCATGATTTCTGCAGAATGTAATGTCTGGTCCTTTGACTTGCAAATATATGACTTTACTTGGAATGCAATTTAATGGCAAATCTGTTATCAGAACTCCTTGCTACTAATGTATGAGCACACAATGTAAAACTGTTCCCTGTCGATGTGCCTTTGTACCACCTTTTTGTATGGCTTGGCCCATAATGTCCATGCTAACAGGTTGAGAGCTATGTACATGCAGTATCATCTATACAATATAAGCAATCAGTGTTCTTACAAGTGAAATCTAACATATAAAGAAGTATGTAGTAGTAATCTGTGTAGTTATATTATCTGTGAAGTTACTAATGTTTTTTTCTCTCACCCCCACCCCTTCTCTTCTTTTATTTATTAATTGTATATATTATTATAATTTGATATTATCATATTATTTGTAATCACCTCATATGTCAGCCTTATGTATAATTTAATATTGCTTTGCTGTTAAAAAACATTCTTTTATGTTATTTATTGTTGTATTCCTAATTATATTCTTTTCAGTTTCTTCCATTACTCATTATTGTTTTCTCTTATGTTATTAATTACATTTGTTTTGTTATGTTTATTTTTCTTATGTTTATATTTAACATACCACAGGGTGACAAGATAGGCTGGTTCCCAGTGATGCACCTAGCTTGGATCCCCTGGCCATGGCACCGGGGCATAACAAATCTGGGCTGCAGCCTAGTGGTACCCCCTCTGCTGCCCCTTTACTACTTCCTGCATCAGGTAGTTTCACCCCACAGGCTGGGGGTGGCCCCCCCGGCAGAGGACATGCAGGGTATGCTTTTGTCAGCAGTGATTAATAGCAAGGCATTGTGTGTGGGCTGATGTGCCAAACTGTTGGTGCCCACATATGCTGGATGGAGAGCATGCTGTCCACCCTGGTGGGGTACTCTGGCCACAGGTGCCTGTGTCAACCACTGCCACCACAGTAGCAATGAAGGTTCAGTGCTGACAGTCCCATGGGTAAGGGCTTGAGTCACACTACTACCATGTCTGATGTCCATGGGACTGGCATTCCGCAAAACCCTCCCCAACCAAGGTTTTTAGCCCTCTCTTGTGTCACACACCAACCCTGTCTGCTGTCTGATCTGTGTTGTCTGTCTGCAAAAGCTTCCTCACCTTCCCAACTTACCTCCCCCAGACATACCAATGTTCCTTCCCCAACATTCCACTCTAACCTTAAAAAAGGGCTCCTGTCCCAAAAATAATTATTGTCCCACATAGCTCTCCATTTCACACATGTGTCCACTGGACACACTTATTTGGTCCAATTGGCTTGACAATGCACTTATGTTGTCCTCACCCCTCTATTGGGGGTAACGGTCCAAATTCAGCTAAAAAAATCTGTTAAAGTGCACAGTTCTTGCTGTAGAAGAAATGGATAGCCATGGTTCTTTCCTACTCCCTTTCTGCACATAAATACCTACCTTTTACTATGTTTTCCCCCTGCTTGCACCCCTATTTCACCACTGTCCTATCTCCTTATTTTGTTTTCCTTTCGCAATGCTTAATGACATGCAGCATTGATAAACTAAGCTAAATGGTGGTATATTGATAAATGTATTTGAAAAAAAATGGTAATTGCATTAAAAAATTACACCTGTACCCTATTTCAAAGTCAGGACCATTGCACATGCAGAACAGTGTAGCAAACTGAAAAGTGGCACAGCTGTTAGTTAACACAGGTGTTTTAAGTAAAACATAGTAAGTGTCAAGTTACCTTAATTAAGTGTGTTTAAGCAATGTTGTGTCCCATGCCACATCATGCAAATCAGCTATAAGACTAATGGAAAAATAAGAGTGTAACTGGAACTCTGGTAGAGGAATACATCACTATAAAGCTGTGCACATAAGAATGGATGTAAATGAGGTATCTAACAGCAGGTAACTGTGCAATTATATCTACAACATGTAAAAATACACCTGCTACATGAGTAATGGAAAAATAGGAGTTTAATTGTCTCTGGTAGAGAAATACATTACTATAAAGCCATACACATAGTAATAAATGTTACTGAGGTATGTAACAGCAGGCAAGTGTACAATTACATCCACAACATGTAAAAATATAGCTGCTATAACAGTGATTAAGTAGCTCAATCTGTTAAATGCTGTGAAACCATTAGCTTTTGGTCTACATGGTCCTAGGTTCAAATACAACCATGCCTAGCATTTAAAATACATTTACTTGTACATCAACAGTATAAATTCTGATATGTATGACTGTCTCATCACCTATTTATCCACCCAAAGCAGTACAATGTGAATGCCTGCTTCTAAATAGTGGCAGTCAAAGACATACATATAGCACCATATTTAAACCATTCCTATTACAATACAAGAAAATGCATATGAATTCCCAGAGAATTTTGAAGTATGTAATTCAGATGAGGCCCAGTCATATCAGACTGCATCCCGCAATGATTTGCTAGTGATATTATAGACAACCACAGCAGGACAAGTTACATACATATATGGAGCTCATGCTAGAAGCTACGGTTGCCATCTGATTGATTGACATAATGGTTAATGTACCCCTACCTTGTTCTAGGATACAACAAGCATGTTTCTCTTTACTCTGTTAATGATACCTTTGGCTAACATACTTACCTTAAACACATAACTTACTTTCCAGTAGGATGGGTTCTCTAGATCGGGCTCTGGCTGTACACCAAGGTTGCCACAGGTCACGCAGTTACTCTTAAGTGTTGCTGCCTTGCACATCATGCAGCCTCTCTAACTATGCTTATTTCCTGCATCAGTAGCAGCTTTAGCCTATAGTACACACACCTTTATGTAACAAGTAGCTTCTATAAGCATTCTGTCTATTTTGACATAATCCCTACCCCAGTAATTTCCAACCCAAAATGTGATAAAGGGGATGAAATCTACATTGAGGCCTTATATATTGTTGACTAGTTGCATGAGATTGGCTGATTATACTGCAAATCAGCTGTGTATACTGCATGTAGCATTCCTGAACCACAGATTGGTTCAGAGGCTATCACCTCTAATGAGAACCATCTCAAAAAGCCAAACACAGAGTTAGTTTGTATGGTTAACTCATTCACACAATATTCACATAGCTGTATCTTTCAACAGTGGAGTTTTGTACTCCATTAGATATGCAACTATTTTGTTTTTGGCATGATGCATGTTTGAATATACTTAGGGGGAATGGGGATTACATCAGTAAGCCTTTCTTAGAAATGTACTGATGATATACCAATGATCTCCAGCTGTGTTACACTTACAGGGGATGTAGAGTGCAGCAAAGGAATAATGCTGTGTGTTAACTAGATACACAGGTCTCCTGGATACTTACTTTGTTAGCAGTTGTAGTAGTACCCTGTTATTTGGTTGGCACTGTTGTTTATACATATGTTATGGGTGGGGGGTTCCCTGCTACGGGACACACTGCAATGAACTCCTGTGTTTGTTGTGTGATCATAGATGAGTATCTGTCATTTCAAAAACAGCAGTGGGTCACTATTGCTACTATCCTAGTTGCTTCCACAACCTTTGTATGTTTGGCACACTGTTGATTAAGAGATATGTAATCAAGCAGGGAATCCCAATAGGCTTCCTGTATTGCTATATCTCTACATAATGTACTCTAACGTATGTGATCCTGACATGTTTTCCACTTTTATTTCTATTTCAGGAGATATCACTATATCCTATACTGAGGCAGAAAGTAACCTTATTATTGAGGCCTTGAGACAACTCCACTAAGTTCTGCTCTCCAGATGGAGGACAAATAGGCAAGAGCATACATTCTTGTAGGACAAACTGGTGCACGACATTAATGCTGTGGATCACAAGAATCACACATATGAGCAGGTGCGACACCTTGCCACTGACATGCAGATGTAGAGCAGATGTGCCCAGGGATCATTAGGTCACTGGTGTTGGCTCTGCAGCAGAACAACCTCTGAAAGCTGAAGAATTTCTGGTGAAGTTTGCAACACTGGACAGGTCCTAGGCATCCATCATCCAATATGTCATGGATGTAGCTGTAATCATTTGCACTCAAGAAAAGCATCCAGGTATGCTTTGTTGGATCAGCATTGGAATACTGCAGCATTTAGCATCTCAGGGTGCACATAGTTCGTGGCTGTCAGGTGCTTTGGGGGGAAGGTTAGCTGCAGTTTTAAGCTCATGCACAGTTTGTGACCCACATACCTGTTAACATAGCAGCTAATGTAAATGTGAGATATTTTGAAGTATTAGCCCTGTTATACAGTCACATGCACTGCTGTATTTATTTATTTATTTAGTTTACATTTTTTTACAGGGAAAGTATGACTGGACACAGGTCCTTTTTTAGCGGAGGCCTGGGGAGAAAAGCTCCAGGAAAAAATGTAAACATAAACATTGTAGAAGTTGACAAACTTGCAAGGACATTACATGAGCATACAATAGCTTTTACACAATGATGAGAAATACATTTACCAGAGGTAGCATCAGCATAATATGTAAAACAAAAGTAAATTTGATTTTACTGAGTTGCAGTGCAAGTGAGTTTAGGAAAAAGAATAAGATAGCACACACTGAGCAGCATATTGTTACCTATACAGAGGTTAATATTAGTCAGGAGAGTTACCGGTACATAGCCAAGCATTGTTCAAGTGTGCTGATAGTAGCTTTTTAAATTGTGCTCTGGAGGAGCTGGAGATAATGGGGGATGGTAGTTTCTTCCAGATTTTAGGGATAATGTTTGAGAAGAGTGATTCCCCAGCTGTGTTGTTAGCTTTTGTGGTATCTAGGAGATGTTTATTTCTGGAACGGAGGACTGTAGAAGTGATATATGGCCACAGAAGATTTTGGAGTGCGGGGACTGTATCAGGTTTTCGGACAATTTTGTGAACAAAGCTTAGTCATTTATAGTGCAAGAGTTGGGGAAGTTCCAGCCAATTTAATTGTTTAAGAGACGTGCAGTGATGAGACCTATGTGTGACATCAGTGGCAAATTTGGTGATTTTATTGTAGCAGGATTCCAGCTTGGTTAGATCAGTTTTATGAAGGTTGGTCAGAATTGGGAAGGCATATAGGAGCACTGACAGGAGCTGTGTGCAAGTGATAGTAGGTTTTGTGGTTCTACTTAGAAATTGTTTGTTCCTGTAAAGATGTCATAGTTTCTTATGAAACTTTTTAATGGCTAGAGTAATGTGAATATCAAATTTCAAGCTGTTACTAATTTTGATGCCTAAGTTTAATATGAGTTATTGGGGTGATAACAGTTTTATTCTTGGATTGTATATTAAAAGCTAGGTAGAATGAGGGAGATCTTGTAGGGTGGAAGACAAGGAGTTTTATTTTGTTGGGGTTGAAGATCAGTTGGGAATTGGTGAGCCATGCTTCTACAGATAGAAAAGATTCCTGGATAATGGTGTTGAGATGCAGTAATGAGGGCGATGCACACATCAGCGCAGAGTCATCTCTATATTGTATAACAGATGCATGAAGAGTGGAGATGTGGAGATGGTTAGTGAATAGAGAGAAGAGTAGAAGTCCAAGAATGGAGCCTTGTGGAATCCCTAAGGACACTGTGAAAAGAGAAGAAAGGTGGTATTGCCACTGTATGGCCTGCTGACATCCTGACAGATAGCTTTGGAACCAAGTGATAGAGGAGCTACAAAAGTTAAAGGAGGAGATCAAGATAAGTAGTTTATTGAGATTTACCATGTATATAATATATACATTACCTCTCCCTCACATTGTTCAAGAATCGTCAGGAATAGTAAGAGACTGTGCTCCTGCTGCTGGTAAGCACAAAACTGTTTTGTCAGAGATGTAGATTTAGTTCACTATATTAGCTCAACTATCAACATAGGCCTGATGACTGGATTGATGTACTGTTTGCATGATTGCTAACTGAACAGATATTTTCTGACTGCATACAGTTTAGACTCATACATGTGGCTTGTAGATGTGAGCACAGTGATTGATTTGACAGCATTTTCAGGAAATTACAGATTGCCATAACTGTCAACTCTGTTGAGTTTTGCAGAATGTCAACAGTGTACATAATTTAAGTCTTGCTAATGAGATTCCTGTTTAAAGACATTTATTTTCCAAATGATTACAGATGTGGGTTAGAAAATAATGTCCTCATGTCCTACTATCTGAAAATGTGGGTTATACAAGTGTGTAATAGTGACAGCAGTGTATACAGCTTAACATTTATTGCAGCATAGTACTGCAGAGCATAGTAGTGCAGATATTAATGTAAAGCTTTTCCCTTTTTATTACAGGTGATCAGAGAGGTTGGTCTTTGTCAGTGTCTCTTCAGTCTCTGATGATGAAGGTGGCCAAAGTGAGGCACAGCTGGGGGTTGCAAAGGTAGAATCTGACACAGAGGTTGACATTCCTCATCTTCCCTCATTATCGCTGTTTACAGCCAGTATGCCTACACATACCCAGTCCCCTATGGCCACAGATATTGGACAGTTGAAGGGTCGGGACATTGAACAAGGAAGTGTGGCTACTATGGCTGCAGTGACTGTCCATACTGGCCATAGCCAAACAATTTGCAAGGGTCACCATAGGTGGATTGTTAGGAGTGCTCATAGGAGGCCTACTGTCCCTCCACCAGCTGTGGCAGGTGTCTCATCTTTTGTCACTCAGTGTATGTTTAGGACCATCATGGAGGTGCAGGCATGTTCAGAAAGCAACTCCAGATGAATGCTCAGGGTTATGGATGCAGAGCAATCTGACATCTGTGACTGTCTCCACCAGAATGCTGATACCCTGGATCAGTTCATTGACACAGTGGAAAGATGTTGGTCTGAATCAGATTGCACACTATCTGTCTTGGAACGCATGTTGTCTGTGATGGAACATCTTGTTGGAGTTGATCATCGGCCTCATGGATGTAGGTCAGCAACTACATTTGCTGAGAGTCAATGTGGCCATGCATAATCATGCCCCGTAGTAGTAGTAAATCCAGCACTCCAGAGAGAAGTGTGCTGTCTACACCAAAATGTGGCAGACCATGGGCTTGAGGTCCTGGGAGATCCTGTGGAGGACACATTCCCCAGCAGACAGCAGTCACAGTCAGGTAGTAGCAGAGCATCTAACCTTGGGTGTGAAACTGACAGAGCAACTACTGGGAAAAGCAGTTCACATGTTTGGGGGAAAAGACAATGAACTGTCAGCTTTACCATGCACGGCTCACAGCCGTCCAACATACAGACTCATAGGACTAGCACTGAGCTTGGCTGTGTACATGCAGACACTCACACATCGCTGTCACATTCAGGTCACCTACAGACACAAATGCCACATTTCCATGGTCCATTCTGCCTGCATCCCTTACTAACTCACACACAAATGTGTCAAATTATTGGGTCATCCTAGGCCCCCTGCACCCCCACACAACACCCTGTGCAAGTGATGATACCTGTGCAACACCCCTCTCATCTTTCATGGATGCAGGGAAATAAAGTTGTGTGTCTGATGCACAGGGAGACTATCTACATTAATATAAATTTGTTCCATCAAATGATTCTTTGGACATGCTAATTGTACTTTTCATTTTCATAGTTTGTATGTTGCCATTTATAATGGCTATACCATAATAGTGTGTGTATGTTATGGTGGATGCTGTTGTAATGGCTGTGTACTCACATAATGGCAGGAGTCACATGGAAATATTTATGTCTCGCTTTCAGGATTGTGTAGGACACACCTACACATCTACAATCAACCCATCAACGTCAGAGCACAGAATTGAATGTCAGCACCCAAGACAAATGTGAGTAGTGTAGGTCTATCATAATCTTCTCTCTGTGATACTCCTAGTGATTCTTCTGCTATGCACACTGTTGGACCCCCCACCCCTTTTCTTCCCATTTACTGTAACAAATATATACATTTTTCCAAACATTGCATTTATTTTATATTCTTATATTTTAGTTATCTTGCATATCACATTTTTTTTTATATTCTTATATTTTATTCTCCCATTTATCGTAACACATATATACAGTTTCCCAAAGCTTTACATTTATTTTATATTCTACTTCCCTGATGCTCTGCTAAATCTGCTTTTGAATTCACACAGATAAACAGACACCTTTAGGTACTGACCTGGGCTAGCTGGTTGATTGTTTTTCTCTTCTCACAGCTTTCTCCAAGTCCTGGTCCACAGCCCCCCCCCCCTTTTCTTGTTCACCTAACAAAAGTCTAGTGTAAAAAAAGGCCTCTTTAAAGGCTATTTGACCGAGGTGTTACGAGGTTACAGTGTTGCTGTTTTTGTGTTACAAAAAGTTGCTATTTTAGCTACATTTGAACTGTATCAATTTGTTGCTGTTTTTATTGGATTTTGTATCAAGTTTGCTGCTGCTTATTCAGACTTGGATTTGCTGAATAAACGGATTCAACTAAAGAAACCTAGAGAAGTGGAATTACTGGGATATAGTGGTTCATTTTTTACAAATTTTGAATACTGTAGTTTGTTTTCTTTACCTTGTGTTTGCTTGCATTCTGTTTTAACAGCATATTAAAACTTCAAAAGAGACCACAGCTCTCTCTGTTCTGAGTCAGGCAGAAGTTTTTCCCTCCTTCCCACCCATTTAAGTTGTCTTGTTAAATACCACTGTCTTTCTAGTTGCCCGCCTCTTATGTTAATCTGACCATATATCTCATTTCTCTCTACTTTCACTGGCTTATGTGAGTAATCACAAAACCATCACTTTTGAAATCCCACCCCTTCAATTATTTAAATTTATTGGCCATCCTACAGTATTTCATAGTACCAAAATACAAAAGTAACCACCCCTTTCAGTCCATCTTGCTGTTATAAAATAGTAACTCTCCACTAAACCTTAACTTTTTAAACAGGTAAAACTCAAGTTACCTACTTTCATATCTAACTTCTCTAGTGCACACTGCAGAGTGCATTCTTTTCAATCTTACCTTTAAGCATCCCTGTTACTAGCACTTTCTCTAATACCTAAAAAGATCATCTCTACTTGACTCCAAGTAGACTTTTCCCTATCTGTTAAACCTAGCACTTGCTCCTACAGTACTTATTACCTTGATACAGCACTCTTATAGATAGCACCCCAAAATGCAAACCCCCATTTCTCTGTCACCCACGTCTCCCGGAATCTCTTTTAAAGTTTTTTTGTCTAGTCCTTCTAGCATGTCGAGGGATCAGTTGCTAGTGTCCTCTCCTGCTCAGCTGGTGAACCTGGGAATATTGAGGCAATGTTACAATTGCCTCATGTACACAGACAACCCTCTCCTCCTCCCACAAAACACAAATACATGCGAGAGATGCAACTATATGGCCAAACTGGAGGCTGAGCTCTCTCAACATAGGACTGGCAAGACCAGTCAGGAGGAGAAGGTTACCACACACACTATAGACCCAGTCTCACATAGTACCATCACAACCTCAAATCATACACATAAACACACAAAGACATACTCGGCTCTGATCAAAAATCTACCAAAACAGCAGAGGCCACCAAAGCAGACACCCAAACAACCACCACCTCAGAACACAACACCTGCAACACATAGACCTCACAGTCAGAGTGTCAAACAGTCACAGCCCTTAAGGCCAAACACAATGCCAGACACACTAGTCATTGGTGACTCCATAGTCAGACACACTGACGTCCCGCTCACCAGACTGAGTAAGGAGAAGGTCACAGTAAGCTGCCTGTCGGGCACTAGAATCCGCCACATAACGCAAGCACTCAGGTCTCTCAACAGCAGGTACAAATACGACTCAGTCATTGTCCACGCTGGTGTAAACGACCTGAGACGTACCTCCTTGGACTACATGAAAAGAGACATTGAGGAGCTCTCTGATTATGTAGCCCAGGCAGGTATGACCCTGACCTTGTGCAGTATCCTACCTTCACCAAGAATGATGCCACAATACAGAGATAAGATGATCAGCTTTAACAATTGGCTTAAACCCTGGTGTCATTCAAAGGGGATCCAATGTCTGTCTGCCTGGGATGACATGCTGGACAAGCCACGCTGCTTCGCAAGGGACGGCTTGCACCTGTCACCCTGGGATTCGGATATTGGCAAAGGCTCTTGCCACCCCATAGTGCCTTTTTAGGCAAGGCTCAAATTCTAAACCTACCACCCTAGAACACAAAAAGGAAAAAACTAAGGGTAATGCTGCTCAATGCCAGAAGTCTAAATCTCAAAATGCACGCACTCGAGGCCCTTCTCAGTATGGAGAACATCGATGTCTGTGCAGTGACAGAAACCTGGTTCAAGGCTCCTGAGAGCACCCCAGCACTATCAGGTTTTACCTCTTATCATGCGTTCCGGCCCCAAAATCCGGACAATACCAAGAAAGGAGGGTATCCATATTCATCAAGGACACCCACACCTCAAGACTGGTGGCAGCGCACGATGCATCGGAGACCATCCAGGTGCAATTAACCATAGGCAAGACTGCTCTGCAAATTGTAGCATGTTACAGGCCACCCTCACAAACTCAGGAACCTCACATGGCCTTCCTGAAAACACTAGAGGGGATAAATGTATCACCAAACACCATCATACTAGGTGACTTCAATTACCCTAATATAGACTGGGAACACTACTCAAGCCCAAACACCCTAGCCCAAAAGTTCCTGGAATTCATAAACTCAAATGCCATAGAACAACTAGTCACCATCCCCACAAGAGGAGAAAACATACTTGATCTCATCATCACAAACATGGGAGCACAATGCTCAACACCGGAAGTATACCCCTCACTGGTGAGATCAGATCACAAACTAATCTCGCTGGAGGTCCTCATCCCACCCCCACCTGAAATAAAAAAGACCACAGTAAAGAACTTCTCGAAAGCCGACTTCACACTTCTAAAGACTAGTGTGGTCTCCTTTAAGGCCCCTGAGCTGGCGGAAAACAGTACTCAAGCCGCTGAATCACTTACAAATGCCTTCTACCAGCACCTGCAGGACTGCATGGATAAGGCAATCCCAAGCAAAACAAAGACTCTTTGTACCAAAGGCAAGCGTCCAGTCTGGTGGACCCCAGCCATAAACAAACTCTACAACAAAAGGAGGAAGCTACTACAAGATAGAGCAAAATCCTTAAAAGGTAAGACACCCTTGATCACTATAAGTAAAAAACTAAGAGCTCTCATAAAATCATCCAAAGCAAATTTTGAGAGAAAAATAGCTAAAGACTCAAAAGACAATCATAAGGCCTTCTTTAGCTATGTTAGAAACCTGGGAGGAAACTCCCAGATATGCTCAGAACTAGTTCAAAATGATGTGAAGATTACTGATCCTACAGACATTGCCAACATACTGGCTGACAGGTTCAGTGCAAACTTCTCCCCCCCTCCTCTCCAAAAGGAGAGATATCTATACCAAGTGATTGCAGCCCCCCAAACATCTCCAACGTCCAAGTGAGAACTGCTCTCTCCAAAGCAAAAAACACAGCATCCATGGGACCTGATGGTGTCCCCGGCTGTGTGCTCCACGAACTCAATGAGGAATTAAACCCACAGCTAGGACAGCTGTTTAATCATAGTCTTACCTCTGGATATACCCAGGAGTGGCGCACTGCAACTGTGGTCCCACTTCACAAAGGCGGTGCCTCCACCGACCCTGGAAATTACCGGCCCATTAGCTTGACAAGCCTTATCTGCAAAGCCATGGAGAGGATCATAATGGACCTCATAAATAAAGACATAGGGAATTTGCAGACTTTGGATCCATCCCAGTTTGGCTTTGTCAAAGGCAGATCATGCCTTCTAAACTTGGTTGACTTTTTGAAACAGTCACCAAAGCCATTGATGAGGGAAAGGCAGTCCATACAGCCTACCTCGATCTGGCGAAGGCCTTCGATACAATACCCCACTCGGGTATCATTGAAAAACTCATCAGCTTAAATGTTAACCCATACATCACAAGATGGGTTGCAAACTGGCTGACTGACAGAACCCACAGGGTCAGAATTGCTGGCGCCATGTCAGACTCAAAGCCTGTCACAAGTGGTGTACCACAGGGCTCAGTCCTGGGCCCACTCTTGTTTGGCATCTACTTTTCCAAGTACAAGCAAACACAGGAGGGTTATGGCTGACAAAGTTTGCAGATGACTGCAAACTGGGCCATAGTAGAAAACACATCTGACACAGATATCCTTCAGAAGGGTCTCACAGAAACGGATAACTGGTGCCAGAGCCATGGCCTAAAGTTAAATGCCAAAAAATGCATAGTCATACCCTTCGGGAAAAACAAGGTTACCCCTAGCTACCAAATAGGTGGCAATCCACTGAGCACAGAAGTAGTTATCAGGGACCTGGGGACCCAGGTTGATAGTAGTCTGTCATTTGACACCCATGTAGCTAAAGTAGTTAGGAAGACCTTCTACATTGCCCACCTTATCATGAAGGGATTCTCATCTAGATCAAGGGCGGTCATAGTCTCCCTATACTCATCACTCATCAGACTAATGATTGAGTACAATGCCCCATTCGGAATGTATCTGACCCGACACTTGCAGCAGCTGGAGAGGCCACAAATGTTCCTCACCAAAAGGATAAAGGGTCTCAAACATCTGTCCTATGCTGCCCGACTGAAAGAACTCCAGCTCTATTCAGTCGCCACCGCTTGCTCAGAGGTGACCTTTGCCTAACATACAAGGCCATGTCAAACCCAGATTTGATGAATATGCTTCACCTCAAAAATCTAGATCTGTCAGAGCCACAAGGGCGGAGACTTAAACCTCGACACGGCTATTAATAGGACGTGCTGGAGGGATAGATTCATCACCCAAAGACTCCCTATGCTGTGGAATAAAATCCCAGTATATGTGAGGCAGAGCACCTCGCTGGCCTTGTTCAAGAGAAATCTTGACCAATGGATGGGAGATCGCAGATATAAACCAGGGATTACCTCAGTGTCACTGCTCGACAGAGGCACAGCAAAATAATGGGTATAGTTCCCCATACTAAAGGGGTGGCGTAAGCCACAAAACTATGGGCTAGGCTTGTAAATGCCCTCGGGCAGATAGCCTAGTATGAACCTATGAACCTATGAACCTATGAACAACTGTTTTTGTGGTTTACAAAATTCTAGTGTAAGTTTCCTAGCCCTGTCAAACCTGTTTTCTCACAGCTTTCTCCAAGCCCTGGCTTTTAGCCCCCCACCCTTCTCTCGGTCACCTAACATAATCTTATTGTAAGCTTCCCAGCCCTGTCAATCCTGTCTATTCCCTCCCTCTTCCTCTTGAGAGTATACTTATTCATCCCCTGAGCTGCGGTGCCATCTTTAAATGCTAAAAACCTCTGCCTGACTACACTCTATTTCTGTCTGTCCCACAGGCATCCCTTAGTAGTGTGCACTTACTGCATGTCCCATTCTAAAACTCCTATCATAACTATTTTCCTACTTCTCAGTAAACTGCAGCTCCCCATTGGTTCATAAATAATAAAAACAAACAGAAAGGTAACATTCAAACCAAAATGATAGGCTGCACTATTTCTATAGTTGCTAACCTTCGCACTAATTGTTTTCTGTTTGGTGACTGCTGCTCCTTCCTTAAGGTGTAACCCACTCTGTTCACCCTTCAGGCTCACTCTGCTCCCCTACCCTGCCCCCAAATCTCACCCACCCCACTACCTGCACTTTTATACATCCTCTGACCCCTCCCCACCCAACACCTCTCCAATCACAACACAACTAAGCCAGAACCCACCCACATGTAGATCTACATCACTTAAAACATTCACCCCTCCTACAATGCTCTACATATCTTTCCCTATAACCCCATTTGCCCTACTAATCTCTCTCTCTCTTTCTTCTCTTACCTATCTCACACTTTTTCCCAACCCTTGTCATAACTCTTATACACACTCCACTACATCTTACCATCAACCTCATTTCCCATCGTACTCATCCATCTCACATGAACTCTTTACCTCCAACCCAATCTATTTCTTCAAACCAAAACTGCTCCCAACCCATCCCCCCTGTACTCCCCTCTTAAATGTGGTACAAGAAAATCACTACTCTCTCACAACCCAAGCTACCCTTGCCCAACACACTGCCTCACTCTTCTACTCCACCACATCTCTCTCTCACTAGCCGGCGATATACACCCTAACCCCGGACCCATCTCTAACATCAATCTCACCAAACCATCCACTCAACACATAAACTCAAAGTCCATTCGTCTTACAACATTTAATGCACAAAGCTTAAAGAACAAAACCCCTAACCTCCATGCCTGGCTCTCCCATAACCAACCCTATATTACCGCCATTTCTGAAACCTGCCTGAAAACCTATATAAAAGATAGTGAAATCCTACCACCAGGTTTCCAAATCACTTGCAACAACAGAACCCACAAAAAAGGAGGTGGTGCAGCAATAATCTATCCCACCTCCCATACCATAACTCCCTACTCCAATAAAATACCAACCTTTTCCAAAACTGAAATTATAATGGGTTTACTAAAAATAAACAACCACATGTCCATATGTATCACTGCCCTCTATATTCCCCCTTGGTGACAATATCAAAACTCTTGAAAACATCCTGTCCTAGCTCTCCTCCAATATAAAAAATGAAACCTATATACTCGGTGATACCAACATCAACTGGAATACTATTAACTATGAAGCCCCGTCCCACACAATAAACCTGTACAACTTCTCCTAACTAATACAATCATCAACCAGACAAACTAAAAATGGTACCTCTGGTACCATCATTGACTGGATCCTAACAACTCACCCAAACCTTATCACCAAAGCTGGAACATTACCTGATCCTCTCAGCGATCACCTACCAGCCTTTGCTGTCCATCTCCCATCTCCACTGCATAAACAACACCACTACATCCAAACTCACAACCTCTCCTCTTTCAGCCCTTTAACTTTCTCTGAATGCTTAAAGCATACTGACTGGTCCCCACTAAAAACTCTTCTTCTAGATGATGCCATTTCCTACTTTAACCACTCATTCCCAACCCTTCGAAATCAGCAAGCCCCCCGTCAAACCAAACACATCAAAACCAATCCCTGCCCATGGTTATCAAAAGATACTAAACTAGCCTTGCACCAAAGAGACAAAAAATGGAAACAATATCAAAAACATAAAAACCCTAACACCCTCCTAGAGTATAAGCAACTAAGAAACTCCACAAATAAAGCTAATAATTAAAGACAGAAAAGCCCACTATTCCAAACTCCAGTCCTTGCACTCAACAAATCCCAAAAAATTCTGGGACTCCATCACATCCATGCTGCATCCTGGCAACAAAGAAAACCCCTGCCCAGACCCCAACCTCTCCAACCTTGAAACAGTCAGCCAGTTCAACTCATTCTTCATAGACTGCATAGCTAAACTATCAGCCTCCTTACCACCCTCCCCTCTACCACCACCCCCTCCTGCCCCAACCACCACCCCAATCATCAGCCTTCCTCCACATCCTTCTGGCTCAAGCCCATCCCCACAATAACTATAAAAATACTTCTCCTCAAACTCAAACACTGTCACAATGCACCCGACAACCTTCCACCCACCTTCCTCAAACAATCTGCAAACAACATTGCCTATACCATCTCTATTTTTATAAATAGATCCATACAATAATTTTATGTCCCTTCTATCTAGCTCCATGCGTACATCATCCCCCTCCACAAAGGTGGTAAAAATACTGATACCACCAACTTCAGGCCTATTGGCATCCTTTCCCCTCTTTCTAAAATACTAGAGAAAACAATACATGCACAACTCATGGCACATGGATATGCCTGGCTAGTTACATGCCAAAGGTGGCATTGCACCAATGATAGGTCTGTTGAATGTCAGTTACAGTGGAACAATGGCTTCTTGTATTTACACGTCATACCTTTGTTTATAGATACGATATCCACAATATTACAGACACATGACAGGCAAAGGGTAGATCACTATCTGTGCCCATAAATCACTGACTACTCAGTCAACTGTTCGAGGTGTGCTGGCAATATGATAGTTACCAGGTTATTCCACTCGTACTATTGAGTCAGCAGTCCAATTTAGTAATGCTAAATCCAGGGATTCTCTTCTCCAATACAATACTAAAACTCATAATGAGGAATCAGATGTATGTAGATTTGTCACCACTTATGGCAGGAATAGTGCCAATTTAGTAAATATTATTAATACTCACTGGAATATATTGAATTCTCATCCATTGTTGGAAGATTATCTCGGAGAACGATGTTGTTTTTCCTATAGGAAAGGCAAAACTTTAGGGAATCTATTTTCACACTAAAAAAAAAAAAAACCAGGGTCATGGATCACACTCCAACTCAAAGAACACTTACTGGAGATAAACTTTCAGGCATTTATCCATGTGGACATTGCAGTTTTTGTAACTATATTTTTAAAACTACTTCTTTCACTAGTAGGAACACTGGACAAATATACGACATACAGTTTTTTGGTAACTGCAGTTCAGACTGGATTATTTATCTTGCCACATGTACATGTCATGCATTTTATATTGGCCAAACGTCTAGACAGTTTCGTGTCAGGATCTCTGAACACCTTGGTGACATTAGAAACAGAAGATTAACTAATGCACTATATAGACATGTTATCAAACATCCCACTGCCAAATTTACATTCACCATCATTGATCATATCATAGGGAATCGATCTTTTAAAACAGGTTGGCATGATATCCTAAATACCAAAGAAAAAAGGTGGATCATTAAACTTGGGGGGCTTTTCCTCCTGGATTAAATGATAAATTATAATTTGTAATTAACCATCACTTGCATTACGTATATGTACTTATTTCTTATCAGGTTGCATTGCTTAGGTTTTGCATTTCAGCTCATTTTAGGATACTGTGGCTGGTATTCAACACCAGATTTCTTATAACCTGACTTTTGTTTCGGGTTTATTTTTGGGCATTTACCCTTTATTGTATGTTTTTTATTAAGTTTGTTTATTATCATTGATAAACCAGTATACTGTGTCTCTTTGGATTTTTTCATTATAATCTGGAGATATGCATGCAACTCAGGCAAACTTTTTTGTTTACTGAACTATGTATTTTTCAATTACTTTTGCCTTGATTGTATTTTTCAATTACTTTTGCCTTGTTTGCATTTTTGACTTATCAGGAAGTGATGTCATATAGATGCCTTAAAGAACATTATATAAGATGATGACTAAGTGCTTTTTGCTGACTATACTACTGATGAAAGCCTTGCTGCTGAAACCGGTCTAGTTTCAGTTTTATTAAACTACTTTTGAACCTTCCTTGGTGCTGGCCTTTTTTCTGATTGTGGATGACTTACCAAAGGATAGTATTGCGCATTTCTTGGGATTTAGTGTTAGTCCATGGCACTGACAACAACTGTATGTCTGCGTCATCCCCTGTTGGAGAACATTTGTGTCAGTGTGGGATTCAATGATAGCTCTTCATTTGCATAAAGTCAGCGATGACTAGAATGTTGGATTGTGTGCTGGCTTGACTTATGGGCTTATAGTTTGTTCCTCCATGACATGTCGCTCTATGTGTTGATATGGGGTGTTGTTTTCACAGAGTGCATATGGGACTGCTGAGGGTATTTGTTATCTGGACTTTCTCTGTGAGGTGTTTGTGATTTATATAGGTTACATGCCAGGGCCTCAGCTCCCGTCTGCTTTGGATTTTGTGTGATAGGTGCAGCGTGGGTGGCACTGAGTACCTTATTGACATTAAGAGTACTTTTATGTGAGAGCTTTGCCTCCACTGACATTGTGCATATACAGCTCTCACATACCATGTCAGTTTGATAAAGTGGTTGTCGGTAAACATTGGACAATTTCTACATTGCCTCAGTTTGCCCATATCCACCAGGGTGGTAAAGGTCACAGTGAGACACCTTATATCCATGGCAACAGGTCCTTTATTATTGATTAAACAATCGTATTGAGAATATCACTCAATGTCACAAGTATCTGTTCCGCAACTATGGAGACAATGCTTGACAGTGCAGGCTGGTTGTCCTGTGGGCAACTCAGTGTTGGAGTTAATGCCATCATAGTTTCTGGAAAAATGTTACCCAAGGTGTCTGGATTTGTACAGAACACTGCCAAACACTGGTGGGGAAATTAATACATACACCCTGTAAAGTTAAGGATGGCGTATTTAGGCAGCTGTTCTGAAGTTATACACTAATCAAGCAGCACATACTGGAAAAGAACAATTACCTTATGAAGAATGCTGGAAAGAGAGGAGCTGTCTGAATTGTTGCTGCCTGGCTACTACTGCTGGTGGTCTCAACACTACTTCACTGTGGTGAGACACAAAGCTCCTATTCTTTGTCTTTCACCAGAAGCAAAACATTAGCACCAAGATCAAAATAGAAGTGGGTCACAACCTGTTTGTTGATCCACACTCTGGTCATGCATGATGCAAGGCTCTGTAGGCTTGTTGTAGCCTTTTCCACAGGTAGATGCCTTAATTAGCAACCCGACCATTCATTTGACATTTGCTTGTATTATGCTTTGGGTTCAGAGGCTCGTAGCATTTGACTAAGTACCAACCTGATGGTTATTAGGAGCACAGCTGCTGTATCACAATATAAGGTTAAGATTCAGGTGACATAGATGTCCAAGGTTGCTCTATCAAGCTCCGCAGTGGCAGTGATCCATATTAGGTGACAGTTTCACAGCAATTCATGCAGTCCGGCCTTCAACAGCATAATGATCGTAATCTGTGTGACATGGATGTGAGGCCTACTGCTGATGGGTGGCCACCTTTGGCAATCTCTCTCTCCCTCCTTCGTGTCCTAGGTATGTCATACAGTAAATTTATGTTCCTGGAACACTAAACTGTGTTCCCACATCATTTCACAACATACATTTGCTGTCTAGTTGTTTGATAGATATTGTAGACTTGCAAGGCTAAAGTAATGACAGCAAAGTTGAACAAGTTTGCTATGCATGCACAGACATGCACATCTTCACTGCAAAGAGTGCTTACAGACAGTGTATTTGAGGTTGGGAACCACAAGGGTGTAGCAGCATGACCCTTACTTTGCTGCAGATGTACATTGTCACATTTGTAAGTATGCTATTGCAACACTACCTAATAACAGGATTATGGTTCATTCAAGTGCCACAATCCTGGCATAGCAGTGTACTCAATCTACCATGCTATACCACACTGTCAAGTAATGTTTTACCATAGAATGACACCATAAAGTTAATAACATGTTACATGCAATCATCTGCCAGGCCACTGCCTAACCATGGCCTGTTGTGATGTATACACAAGCAATAAATTCTTGTTAATGGCATTTTCTCTGACTATTGCAGAGATGTGGACAGCGTTCCCCAAACCTCTACTCCTACTCCACACAAACACAATGTGTGAGAGATGCATCTACATTAAAAACTAGAATCCATGCTTTCTCACACACCTGTCAGTAAATATGACAATGAGCGGGATGTCAACATACCCACCCCACCTCCTACTCCACCCAAACCCACACCACACATACCTGCATATACAAGGGTCAGTTCCAGAAACATACCTAAGCACTAGACACCTCAGAGACAGAAATGCAAACACACTACACATAATACTACCTCTGCAGAACACAGAACACATAATAGCTAATGCACCACTGTCTCACTGGTCAAACCCTTACCACAAAACACAAATTCAAACATATTAGTCATAGGTGATTACATCATGAGTCACATTGATGTCCTTTCCATCAAGCTATATAAGATAAAGGTCATGGTCAGCTATCTGTGATGTGCCAGGATATGGCACATCACACATGCAATCAAATCTGTCAACAACTGGTACCATTATGAGTACATCATAGTTCCTGTTGTTGTGTAAGACCTGATATGTACCTCTCTGGACTATGTGATGACAGACATGACAGAGCTCTTGCACTATGTGTTTCAGGCAGGTATGCCCTTGACCATCAGCTGCATTTTACCTTCACCTAGGATGATGCCTCAGTACAAACAGAAGGTGATTGACTTCAATAATAGGCTTAGCATCTGGTGGCAGTCTAAGGGGATCCACTATCTGTCAGCCTGGGATGACATGCTCAACAGACCTCCATGCTTTGCCACAGATGGTCTTCATCTATCACCGCTGGGGTTTTGGCTACTGGCTAAGGCTAGTCACCCCCATAGTGCCCTTTTAGGTGGTGTCTCAATGACAAAATTTCCAATGTAAAAACCCCATGTACAAACAACCCGAAGGCTATGCTGCTAAATGCTAGGAGTGTCAACAGGAAATTGCACTCACTGGAAGCTTTCCTCATCTTGGAGCACACAGACCTTTTTGCAGTCACAGACACCTGGTTCAAAGATGTGGACAGCACCACAGCCATTCTAGGCTACACCTCCTTCCACACATGCAAACCTCAGACTGAAGGCATACAAACTAATGGCGGTGATTGTATAAATATTCAGTAAGTATACATACACACCCACATTGGTTACACAGTATGATTCCATGGATACACTTTAGGTGCTAGTGACTGTTTGTGGGCCACCTATTCAAGTCATTGCCAGCTACAGGAGCCCCTCCATGAATCAGGATACCCACTCTGCTTATTTGGATCTACATGAGTCTATTAAGATATATCTGAACACCATGGTTTGGGGTGACTTTTACTACCCACCTACTGGGTAGATTACTTGTGCTCAAACTCACTTGCCCAAAGATTTCATCATCTTCATTGTCTCCAATACCCTGGACTAGCTGGTTGATACCACCACAAGGGGAGCTAAAATACTGGATTGGGTGCTTACCAATATGGGTGACCACTGTCACACCCCCACTGTGAGGTCCTCCCTGGTGAGATCTAACCACAAATTGGTCTCATCCAAACTAGGTATTACACCTGACCCACCCCTCCTTTGCAAAACATGCAATAAAGACATTCACCAGTCCAGATTATAAACGTCTATGGGCTGCTATAAATAGCTTCACTGCACCTCCTCCCTCAGATGTAACTGGCAACTATGCCGAGCTTTGCACCAATGCTTTATACAAACACCTGTGTGACTGCATTGACTCAGTTGTACTTGACATGAGCACAACAACCTTCTCATGGTGAAGCAAACCTGCCTGGCATGGACAACTGACAGTAACAGGCTTTAGAATAATAGGGAGACATTACTGTCTAAGAGTAGGAGGGAGGGAGCACCAATAAACTGGAAACACACCCTCCTCAGTTTAAACTAGCAAATAAGTGTTGTTGTGAAGTCCTCCAAAACAAAGTATGGGTCTAAATTATTCTCCTCCACAAAGGACAACCACAAGGCATTCTATAGTTACATCTGTAACCCAAAAGGAAAGGCCCACATTTGTGCTGAACTCATGTTTAATGATACCTCATATACAGAGCATGTTAGCATAGCTAACCTGTTGGCTGGCAGGTTCTGTGAAACCATCACTCTCTTGTTTCCACCACACATACTCCATGACATTCCTAACACCTGTTCCCTACCTTGCATCTCTAAAGAGCAGGTCCAAAATGGGCTCACTATGGACAAAATCACAGCATATATGAGACCTGATAACATCCCAGCCTGAGTCCTACATGGGCTCCAACATGGAGTAATAGCACCACTGGGAGATCATTGTAAACATAGTATAACCACTGGCTTTGTCCTAGCTGACTGGGAAACAGCCACTGTTATATCCTTGCACAGAGGTGGTGTATCCACTGACCCTGGAAACTATATACCTATTATTCTGACTAGCCATATCTGCAAGGCCATGGGGCAAATCATCATGGACCTTATCAACAAAGGTAAAGATAATCTGCACAGAGCTGACCCTATACAGTTTGGATTTGTCGAAGGGAGATCATGCCTGTTAAATCTGGTAAATGTCTTTGAGACAGTCACCAAGGAGCTGTATGAGGGGAAATCTCTGCATACACCCAACCTGGACATACCCAAACCATTTTACACTATCCACCATTCAGACATCATTGACAAAAGCACCCAACTAGGCATCAACCCTTAAATCATTAGAGGGGTCATTCACTGTCTCAGTGACAGAGGTCATATAGTCAAAACAGGGGAACCCTCCTCCAGTAGTCCAGAACTAACCAGTGGTGTTCCAAAGGGTTTAGTCATGGTCTTCTACTGTTTGGAATCCATTTCTTCAAAGTACAAGCATGCAGTATATGTATGTGGCTGACAAGGTTTGCTGATACCTGAAAACTGGGAGTGGTCATTAAATCTCCAAAGTATGTCAACATCCTACACACGGGTCTTACTTGAACAAATGAGTGTTGTCAAAGTCATGGCCTTCAAAGCAATGCAAATATATATGTTATCATTGCTTTGGGTAACAGTGATGTTCCTGCTAAGTATCACATCAGTAGCAACACCTGATATACATACTCAGGAGTGGGAGACCTAGGTACACAGGTTGGCAGCTAATTTATATTAGATCGTCATGTCTCCACAGTGGTAAGAAGGACATCCTATCATGCCCATGTAATAAGTGAGGGTATTGTCTCCAGGAAAAAGTAGATGCTATAATCTCCATGTCCTCTTCCTCTCCAAACCAAAAGTTGAGTGCAACAGCCATTCTGGTATGCACCTTTCCAAGCACTTGTGGCAATTAGAGAGACCACATAGGTTCCTCACAAGGGGAATTCAGGTCTAGAGCATCTGTCCATAGGGATCATCTGATATCACTGTCACTTTAGTGTGTTTCATACAGACTACACAGAGGTGATTTCTGGTTGCATACAAGGCAATCTCTGTCCCTGCTGATTTGGAAATGCTGCATATCTGTAAGTCAAATGGTGCACAGGTTACTCATTGCATCAACCTTAGCTTAGTCATGTGACATTAATACAACCTGCTGGAGGGAGACAATTGTCAACAGGGTTTATCACACCTTTGGAACAGACTCCCACATCATGTTAAACAGAGCACCACATTTGTTCTCTTTAGCTGCAATCTGTATGATTGGATAGGTGACCATAATTTCACCATGGTGTTTCCACCTGTAGCCCTCTTGAACAGGGGCAATATGTGGTGATCATGTAAATAAGGGTAACTTGGCTAGGATTTTAAGGGCACTAGGGCCATTAGTCAAGTAAATTCCAATGAGCCTATGATTCCATAGCAGATGCAAAATGCTCTAATCGACATCTACACACTAACTTGGCTGCAGTGAGAAGAGTACCACAACCTATTTAATGTCTACAGGATACTGATACTGCACAGTACACACAAACTAAGTTGGCTGTAGTGAAAATAGAACCCTCACCTATCTAGCTTTGCACAATACACATCACAGTACTTAATACACATGCCACGGCTTACGTCTGACATTAACATGGCTTAAGGTAGTCTTATGGTACATGACATCAGCAGGCCTGGGGGGGAACAAGAGTTCGGAGGCCTGCATCACCTGCTAGGCCCAAAACAGTGCAAAACCCTGTTTGTTTGTAAGTCAGTGGTGGATTCATATTTGTTTTTAGGAAGTTGCACATACACACCCAAACACTGCAAGTCGGCTGAAGTGAGATCTAAACCCCTACCTCTCTGGTATTACACACTACAGATCACAGCACTTATTGCTGGTGCCAAAGCTTAATTCTGACATTAACATGGCTTTAGGCAGTCTTATGGAAGATGGCATCAGCAGGTCTTCTGGAGGATGAGAGTTTGGAGGACTGCATCAACTGTATGAGCCCAAAACTGCAAAGCAATGCCAGATTTTAAGTCAGTAGGGTATGTACACATGCTCTTTAGGGAGGATATATACACACACATAAAAGCAAGTGAACTGCCATGAGATTAGACCCTATACCTATCAAGGCTTACATACAACAGATCACAGCAATTATCACACATGCCACAGCTTACATCTGACATTGGTATGGCTTTAGGTATTCTTATGGTAGATTACATCAGTAGGTCTTGAGAATGAGAGGTTGGAGGCCTGTATCAACTGCATGAGACAAAAAGTGCAAAACAAGGCAAGCTTTGAAGTCAATGTGGTATGCACACTTGCTCTTTGGGGAGATACACACACACATACACACACACACAGCAAGTGAGCCAATGTGAGATTAGAATCCCTACCTAACCTTACACACTACAGATCACAGTACTTATCACATGTGCCACAGCTTACACCTTTATTTTTATTTATTTTATTTTATTTAGTTTACATTTGTTGACCGGGAGTGTCTCCCTTAGATAAAGCTCTTTTTCAGCAGAGGCCCGGGGAGAAAACCTCCATTGTATGCCAAAAAAAGCTATACTTAACAGTAAAGAATTTACTAGAAGTTACAAGTTATAAACAGATGTTGACAAAAAAACATAGAAAATATGATAAACAGATGGATGAGCAACAGAAAAAATATAGTAAGTAAATAATTTGCATGTTAAATATATAAGCTAATCTCAGATTCAGTAAGCACTGTATAGCAATAGTTTTGGGGGTTGCATAAGAAAATTTGCTAATCTATGGTTCAGTAGACTAAGTATGAGGAAGGATTAGAAGGTTTCATAATAAAACATAAGATGCAAGTTGTTCAAGGCTGTAAGTTGTGCATGCTGATTTTTGTGAGATTAAGTGAAAGAGTAGTGTGTGAGTAGGTAGAGGTCAGGGAGGATGCATACATTGGCAGATATATTGTATTTTAGGTAGCATTTGGTGGCTAATTTTAATTATTTGGGGTGGGTTAGGTTCTTTATTTCGAGTGGAAGTTTGTTCCATGCAGTAGAGGGGTGGTAGCTATATAAGTTGCATCCTGTCCTGGATTTTGGTTTTTGGACATTTAATATGTCTTGGGAAGCACTTCAGAGATGTCTGGTAGGGGAATAGTGGGAAATGAGGGGTGATAGACTTGGGCAAAATTCAGGCTGATATAGAATGGAGTGTATGATCTGGAGCTGAGATTGTAGTAACATATGAGGTAGTTTGAGCTAGTTCAGGTATTGTAAGGTGAGACAGTGGTGGGATTTATATGGTTCTTGTGTTGTGAATCAAGCAATCTTATGATAGGTTGATTCTAATTTGGTTAGTAGGGTAGTGTTCAAACTTGTCAGTATTTCGGAACAATATGTTAGGCAGGATAGAAGGTAGGTATGAGTAAGAGAGATTCTAGCTTCAGGGGTGAGGTCTTTTTTGTTTCTATACAAGAGATCTAGCTTTTGGTGGTTTTTTTTGATACAATAGTTAATGTGTTGAGCAAATTTTAGTTGATCATCGATGGTAATGCCAAGTAGTTTTGTGCTAGTTTCGACTTCTATATGAGTATTGTTTAGGGAGGTTATAGAGAAGGAAGATTTGATTTGTCAGGAAGAGTGGCAATTTTGTTTTTTTTGGGGTTGAGGATGAGTTGGTTATTAGTCAGCCATGTCTCAACAGCATTGAAGGATGTTTGGGTAGTTGATAGGATTGCAGAGGGTGAGTCAGCAATGTTGATGACTGTGGAGTCATCAGCATATTGTACGAGGGTAAACTGAGAACAAGAGGTATGAAGTGAGTTAGTGAAAATATTAAAGAGCAGAGGCTGAAGAATAGATCCTTGGGGGAAACTGGTTTTAACTGATAGAGGTTTGGATAGCACAGACTCCCATCTTACTGATTGCTGTCTTTCAGTGAGATAGCTAGAGAACCATGAGACTGCATCAGGGAAGAAGTTCAGATCTGTAAGTTTTTTTAGTAGTAGAGTGTGAGAAACAGTGTCAAAAGCCTTTGAGAGGTCAAGTAATAGGCATCTGACATGTATATGGCTTCAAGTAGTCTTATGGTAGATGACATCAGCCGGCCTTGTGGAGGATGAGAGTTTGTAGGCCAATATGAGCCAAAAAGTGCAAACCAATGCTGGCTTTGAAGTCAGTGTGGTACGCACACTTGCTCTTTGCAAGATATACACACGCACACACATATACACAACAAGTGGGCATGAGTGAGATTAGATCCCCTACCTATCTAGGGTTATACACTACATATAACAGTACTTAATGCACGCTCCACAGCTCAAGTCTGTTTTGTAAATGACTGCAGGTGAAGTAATCCTAGAAAACATAAACAAGCCCTGTGTTAAACAGATTGGGAGGCCTGCATAGTCACATTGCTTCCTAGTGTCATCTCCACAAGTAGCCTAATAGTCAAAAAACTGTTTTGTAGCATTGCTTTGTGACAACAGCACCTGTATTGGGCATATGCATCTGTTTGAATTTTGATGGGAAGCCTATGGCAAAGCTAAATTAGCCTGTCAATGAGTGTGTGCATAGCATAATACAGTACACACCTTGTTCAATTGTTGATGTATGTGTGGTGAAATCCAGCAGACACAAGGGGCTATAGTGAATGTGTGCATTGTTGCTGCCAAAGATACAAACATATGGTTTGACAATATATGTACGTATTTATATACAATGCCATACATTTTCAAGGATTCCACATGCTATAATAGGGAGACATGGCATGACTCACCACTGTCCAGATGTTTGAAGCAAATACACAGGTTTGACTCACACTCATGTGTGTTTAACACAAAATTGTGGTTTGCTGTCAAATGTGGTATCAGTTACACAGGACATGAGAGAAAACTGCAAGAACTCTGAACTTTAGATATCCCAATAGTCCTCTAAGTGTAACATATGTTATTCTATGCACTTCCTTTTATATGTAAGTGCATTATCTAATGTTGAGCCCTTCCTTTTGGTCCTTTTTCTAAGATTATAAATGTCGTAGTGCAGCTTTATTCTCTATGATCTGGATATGTATGGTGATACAGATACACACACACACACACACACACACACACACACACACACACACACACACACACACACACACACACGTGCACGCGCACACACACATATATACATATATAGAGAAGGAAGATTTGATATATAAATATAATTTTATATATATATATATATATATATATATATATATGCATATATAATGTTTTAAACAAAATTGCTTGAGGAGCAATGGATTTGCATTCTGCTTAACTAAGTGTATGGACATGCACAGTCACATTTTTGGTTGTTTGCATGTTGCTAAGCAGTGTGCAGATGGGCGGTGCATTGCTTACATCAGAGACTTAATGTTCCATAAACTGACTCCAGTTCACAGCTAACTATACTCCAGGCCAGGATTATGATATGATTAGGAACACCCAAAGCTGTATCTACCTGTATTTACAGGTCCATAAATGAATCTGCAGTTTCAATCACTGTGTGCTGTATATAACATTCACCTTTCTCTTTATGTCTTCCAAATCTCAGATGCTTAATTTGTGATATATTTATCATCGCATTATACTCATGTGAACAAATGGTCAATTTAGTAAAGTTATTTAGCAGACATGCCCATCTGTAACACATGTAATCTTTATGCCCAATTTTAAGTCATCTGCATGGAGACTGTAGAACAACTCAAATTAAATGGATAGGTCTACAGAGAAATCTGATTAGGTTTGGGCCTAGGACAGAGCCTTGTGGGACACCATGACTGCAACCAATTATTTCATTTGTCCAATTGCTGTATGATACTTGCCATGTCCTATATGTAGGCCATGTAGCTATCTATCTTATCAAGAGTCCATCAGTGCCTAGTTGTTCTAGTTTAAATATCAGTATTTTGTGCATGGCCCTGTCAAATCTGTATAAATTACATCACAGCACAATTTTTATTTATGGCTGTTATTATATTGTCATAGTACATCATGTTGCAGGTGGTACTTAGCTCTGTTCTCAACATATGTATGCTGATATATGGTTTCAAGCCCCAACCTTTACAATTCTGATACTGACTAATCCAATATTACCTAAGACTTTTTAAATAGGTCTCAGATATTTGGCACAGATGCAAATGTGTAATTGATAAGTGAAACTGGTTAATACTAGTATAGCACACACAGAACCATGGTCTGTAAGACAATACTTATTTCTCCTTAACATGACAAATATCTGGATATCTCAGGATTAGAGTCCTGAACACCATCACACAAGCTAACTGCCTTAATCTTTTGAGCCACAGAGGCTGCAAGACAGAAAGGGGACTATTCATCACACCATCACCTGCATAAATATGTACTTTGTTATTCTCAGTTAACTAACGCATAATATGTAAGTTCAAATTGCACATTATTGTCTTGATGCTGTGTGGCATACTAACTGTGTGAAATGCTCATACAGCATAGATGATTTATTGTTATGGCAGTTATAAGGGGAAACTGCTGTTTTAAGGAGTGGGGGAAACAAAAGCCCATGTTCTGCTAGGACACACACTAGTACAACTATAATGTACCCTCACTTTCTAACATGTCCCTTGAATGAAGTAGCATGCATGAGGCCTACCAAATACAAATGGTAACATGTTTGTGAAATGGGTGTCTGTAGTCCCATGTGGGTGTAACTTCTGTCCAAATAGCCCAGTATAGTTGCGTGCATAATGTACCAGGACCATCGCTACAAGACATAACACAACAATCCACTATACTACTTTGTAGGTTATAGACTTACCTTGCAAGTGCAGCAGTTGACACAACTCTATTCCATGTCTGACTCTGTCTGTTATGAGATGTACACAGCCAATACATGGATAGGTACAGGATGTGTGATTTTGCTGGCATCAATTTTCATATCTGTATGTGAGTAGGAGTAAGGTGTTAGTCCCTAAGTCCCTAGGTTGACAGTGAATGTGCTATGTGTTGTCTCTTAGCCAAAGCCAGGTCATACTGAGCATGTTTACATCTGCCTACAGGGATATCAGCAGGGGGTTCCTCCTCTGAGTCCTCCTGTGACTCTGACAGTGGAGACCTAGGCACTGGTTGGGGGCTGTGTATCTCTTCTCTTTGCTGATCCTGCTGCAGCTGTTTCCAAAAGGATCAGATTGTGTACCATAGCACATACTGTGAATATCTGTGCACATGTGGCTGGAGTATACTGCAGGGCTCCATCAGATATATCGAGGCACCAGAACCATGACTTCAGAAGCCCAAACACATGCTCTATGATGTTCCTAGTTTGAGTGTGTGCCTTATTATAGTGTTTTTCCATGAGCGTGTGTGCATTTCTGATGGGTGTCATTATCTACAGTTCTGGAGCATAGCCAGAATCCCCCAGTAAATGGCCCTCAGGGATGTCCGACATCTAGTACAGATGTAATGTGTGCCAGATAAGAGTCATGGTAACTGCCAGTGTTACCAGCACACACATTCTAGACAAATCCCTGGGTATTGAGCAAGTCTTGGCAGTTGATGGAGTGGTATCCTTTGCAGTTAATGTAGATTCTACCCTGCTCACCAGGCGGTGCCTTGATGTGTAGATGAGTGTAATCTATGGCACCCAATATGGTAGAAGTGATGCATATTTCTGGTCCTTACCTTAGGGTCAAGGGTAAAAGATATGTACTCACTGGCACGTGTGTGTATAACATCCAGAAATTGGTGGAGTATCCTGGATGCAGATACCTGTGACAGCCCATCATGTTCCAATTTGGTCTTTGAAAGTTACCTGTATCTAGTATCCTAAGGGCTACACATACCTTAGTTTCCACTGAGATGGGTTCCCATCTGTTAACTCTGGCTCTGAGTTGAGGGTGGCATAGCTCACTGAGCTCTTGTAATATGTCCCTGTCCAGGCTGTAGTGTTATACAATCTCCAGCTTATGTAGCTCCTGGAAAGTACACTGTCCAGCTCATGTAGCTCCTGGAAGGTTACCCTGGGCCTGAACACTCTCTCCTTCTTGGCATAAGCCTATTGTCAGCAGCACCAGCAGCATTAACTTTAGCATCTAGCATATACAGATGTAGAAAAGCTGCAGCAGCCCCTAGCATTATCTCAGTAATAATTTCCAAGTCTCTACTTCAATGATTCAGAGTACTGAGAGAAAAATCAGAATGTAGGGTGTATGCATACTTTATACAGCTCTGCTATAGGTCCACCATGTGGGATTGGCTAATTGTGATGCAGTTCACCTACCTAGGATGTAATTGACATGATTTATGGCCCTACTTTATTGTGTGACATGGCCACTATGCACTGAGTCACGCAGCATAACTTATACAAAAGTATATATTATTAATTGAATATATCCAGTTTTCCTTGACAGATGCCTATGTCATCACTGTCACTTTGCTCACATGAACATGTTAAGGTATGTGGTGTGCTGCACAAACACGTGCTGAGCACTAAAAAATGTTAAAAGTAACACAGTGGGAATATCAAAACCGTATAGGAGCCTACATGAATGGAATATGCGGACACGGTTGACCCTTTCAGTGATTCAACAAAGGAACCTCATTTGCAAACATATTCTTGCTGACAGCCTGGAAACTACACAATTCTTAGCCATGTAAGCTGGGTACCAGCATGAATGCACCATTGTATGGACTACATTATAGATGTTATTTTAAATGTTTGTTTTTCCTGTTAAGGATATTTGTGCAATGTGGTGCACAATTGCATAAGATTTACCTGCTTAAGCAGAAATTTGCATTGCATGGAAGTTTCTGTTTGTGTTATGTTTGCATGCCGCTAAGCAATGTTTCCTGAATCTAATAATGTTTGCACACATATATGCATCACGCCACAATGCATACACAAAAAAATGTGTAGGCTTTACTGAATTCCCTGCTTTGTGTTTCAATTATTCAAATTTAATATTCATATAATGCTGTGGAATTAGCTGTATTGGCAGCCTTAGCTATATTATATAAACAGCTTTACCTATTAGCAAACATTGTGTTTCAGTTTCTGCAGGGCTAATCCTCAAAAGTAATCTAAAACTGCAGTTTTGCAAGTCTCTTATGCAGTATGGTTTAGGGTGAAAGGGTTACATATGAAAAGATAATATGACTTGATACCATAATCTCCATAACTTCCAAACATATTTATCGAAATAGTGGTGAATAATGTATTTCAACTTGTGTAGTATATTTTAATTGGAATCAAATGTATGGGCCTCTACCCCCCCCCCCACCTTGTTGGGTATCATTTCCACAATAAGACACACCATGGAGAGCATTATTGTATTTAGAGAATGGGCTGTCTGTAAAATTGCTGTGTCTTACTTAATTGTTTGGGTCTATATCACATAGTCGAAGTCTTATAACTTCGAACACGTAATGTTCAAACCATTATGTTCAAAGTTACAAAACTTTGAATATGGCTAAAAATAAAAGCAACAGAAAACAAAATAAACTGTTTTAAGTAGGGGGGCAAGCACCCATGCACCCCCCACACCCCCGCTACTTATATATACCAACTCTGAGATTGCAGCACCCCATTGAACAAAATGGAAACCTCCGCTTATGGAGATTTCCATTGAAACGCTCAAACCTTTATAAATTCAAACTTATGGTCTCGATGAGGTTCGAACTTGTAAAAGTTCGACTACATGATAGGAACCCTATTTTTTTTACTATATTAATTTTTTTTATATATTTTTGATGTAAACGTTCCTCTGCTTAATGTTTTAAACTTGCTGTAGTATATGCTAATGGTGTTGGAGGAAGCATTTTACATTCAAAATATAACACACTAAAAATATCTCAGTATTTAGTTTATTTTTTGTCCCTTACTCCTAAAATGTTTGGATTGTTGCCAGTCACTGGAGACTGAAGTTAATAAATAATTACATACATTTGAGTTTCAGATTTTTATTTCCTTCAGAAAATTGAGACTAACACAAATCCTTTTATTTAAGCAAGTTTGTACTTTTATACAAGCAATAATTAAAATCTGTTCCTGTTTTTGAGTGTCTGTCTCCCATTTATTTTAGGCTTTATCCAGATTTCTTCAGCTGAAAGGTCTAGAGATATGTAAACTTCTTTACTGCTGCTGTTGCTAGTAGTCAATCACACACACACACACACACACACACACACACACACACACACACACACACACACACACACACACACACACACACACATATATACACACAGACACACAGTCTTTTCTGCTTTCATGCACACATTCACTCACACATGCAGACAGAAACTTAAGCACATACACACACATACAGACATACACACATGCACTCACTTTTTTTGTTTCATTTATTTTTTAAACTTACGATACAGCAAAAGCTCTGGTTAGCATGTGTAAAATAATAGCTCAGTCGATCTCTCTCTTACTGTTGTACACACATACACTCTCACATACAGACATAAACACACACACACACACACACACACACACACACACACACACACAAACACACATGCTTTTTATTTTAATTTTTTTTTTCTTTTACACTCACTAAGCAGCAAAATCGCTGCTTTGCGAGCATAAAATAATGATAGAAGTTATTTTGTTTTCAGTCATAGCTCCACAGCAGCTTAATATGCCGCAGTGAAATGGCAGACTCATTTCTGGTAGGCATTCTCTATAGATTAACACCCTGCTAGAGAACATTTGTTCTCCAATCAGGTCCTGATCTGCAGGTCGCCCATTCTCTAAATATCATTAACCGTATGGCTGAAGGCATTAAAGAAAAGCATGTAAAACTGCGTCCCTGGATTATTTTAATGCCTATTATAAGAAAATAAAATACTTGTCAGTATTTGAATTTACATTATGTCTCCTCTTTAGTGATAAGGCCACTGCTAATAAATAATGCTTGCTCAAATAATATTTTACAGTGTGATATCCCAGGGACTCAAAAATGTTGCATTTGCTAATGCTATGTGTGCAACTCAGAAATACTGCATTTGCTGATGCTAATGCGCAACAACCCACAAAGCTCATTAGCAATTCATGCAGCCAGATCAATGTGCACAACGAGCAATTCATTCTTGCAGCTATGGTAGGGAACTGCAGGAATATTGGGTTAAACCAACTCATGGCCAAAGTAAAGCACAAGCAGCTGCTATAAACTTTGACCATGCATGATTGTTTAGGTTATTCACTGAGAAACAACACAAACAGGTGATAATGCTATGGTGCTAATCTATTGTTGTAACTCAAAGCAAAAGATATGCAGAGAATTGTCTTATGGAAGGTAGGAAGGCTAAGATACCTAAGATTGGAGTACAGAGGTGGCAGTGGGGCAACAGAAACACCAGAAATGGACATAAGCCTGCAAAGGGAGCTGCTGAACCAAAATAGTGATGCAGAACACAATGGAAAAGGGGGTATGACACCACACACAGATAATCTGAAATTCTTGAATTTAGAAAATATGAAACTCAGACCAAGTAAGAGGACTACAGTAATGTAACATGATGTACCAACCTACACTAGTCGTAACATTATTAGAGTTTTATCAGTATACCTGTATTATAATGTAAATGTCATTAAAAAAGCTATTTTTATCAGAGGAGATTGTGTATAAATTCTTAGGAAGTTTATGTAAATAGGAATTATTGCATAGAAAGTACATCGAAACTAACATCAAATTATGCTTTGTTAGTTGGAGTTTTTGTTGGATTAAATGTTGTTATGATTATGGTTTTCATAACTAATTTAGAAACTGGATTAATGACATATTACCAGTGGATTTCCAGCGTGAACACTGTAAAATCAAGAAGAAGTGATGTTTTTAAATTCTGAAGAGGTTCTGATTTAATGTAGAATGAAAACACTTAGGTGGGAATTCAATAAATCTTACATGAATTTACAAGCGTGGACAATTTTAGATTCAGTAAGTGTCGCTTAGCAGTGCACAAGCACACGCAAACAGGGAAAGCTCCATGGAATGCAAATTACCTCATAAGCAGTTGAATCTTATGCAAATGACCCAGGAGGAGCAATCCACCAAGCAGAAAGGCATCTGTGTAGACTCTGTGTCAGTGTCCAAAGTGTACGTGGAATTTTTTCCAATTACAGGAGCCTACACAGACAGAAGGGGATGTAAAAGTCCACAAATATGGACATAACTGCTCAGAAAATGTTAGCTCACAGACATATATGTGCAAAAGGTATAATGCGGATGTTTGAAAAAGGAAGGGAATATGGAAAATAAATTATATTTTTTACACTAAGGTAGGGCCTATAAATTATGTTAATTATATCCTGGGCAGGTGAACTGCATTATAATTAGCCAATCCCACAGGCTGGACCTAAAGCAGAACTGGACAAAATATGCATACACCCTACATTCTGATTTTCCTCCAATAGTCTGGGCCATTGGAATAGAGAAGTGGGAATTTTAACTGAGATAATGCTAGGGACTGCTGCAGGTCTGCTACACCTATATGTGCTAGATGCTGAAGTCAGTGCTGCTGGTGATGCTGACAAAAGGCCTAGATTGTTCAGGCCCAGGGTAACCCTCCAAGAGCTACATGAGCTGGAGATTGTAGAGTGCTACAAGGTGTACAAGGATATATTACAAGAACTCACTGAGCTCTGCCAGCCTCAACTCAGAACCAGAGCCAACAGATGGGAACCCATCCCAGTGGAGACAAAGAAATATGTAGCCCTTAGAATAATATCAACAGGCACTTTTCAAAGAAGAGCTGAGGACATGATGGGGGTGTCACAGGCATCTGCATCCAGGATACTCCACCAGTTAATGAATGCTTTGCTTCCACATGCCAGTGAGCACACATCTTTTCCCCTTACTCCTGAGACGAAGGCCAGCAATATGCAACACTTCTACCATGTAGCACACTACCCTGATGTACTGGGTGCCATAGATTGCACACATGTACACATCAAGGCATCACCTGGTGAGCAGGGCAAAGTCTACGTTAACCGCAAGGGGTACCACTCCATCAACTGGCAGGTCATGTGCAATACCCAGGGTATTATCCTGAATGTGTGTGCTGGCAACCTTGGCAGTTATCACGACTCCTATATCTCACATGCATCACAACTGTACCAGATGTTTGCCAGGGGGGACATCCCATAGGGCCATTTATTGTGGGATGCTGGCTATGCCTTGAACCGTGGATGATGACACCCATGAGAAATGAATGCACACCCAAAGAAGAATGCTATAATGAGGCACACGCACAAACTAAGAACATCATAGGGCATGTGTTTGGGCTTCTGAAGTCAAGGTTCTGGTGCCTTGATATGTTTGGTGGAGCCCTGCAGTATACTCCAGCCACATGTGCAGAGATATTCACTGTATGTGCTATGCTACACAATCTGATCCTGCGGAAACAGCTGCAGCAGGATCAGCAAATGGAAGGGATACACAGCCCCCCACCAGTGCCTAGGTCACCACAGCCACAGTCAGAGTAGGACTCAGAGGAGGAACCCCCTGTTGATGCCCCTGTAGGCAGACATAGGCATACCCAGTATGCCCTGGCTTTGGCTAAGAGACAACAAATAGCACATTCACTGACAACCTAGGAACCAATGGACTAACACCTTACTCCTACTGACATACAGATATTAAAATTGATGCCAGGCTACTCATAATATCCTGTTCCTATCCATGTATTGGCTATGTACTGCTCACATCAGACAGAGTCAGTCCTGAACTACAGTTGTGTCAGTTGCTGCATTTGCAGGGTAAGTCCATAACCTATACAGTAGTCTACTGGATTATTATGATATGTCAGTGTATGTATGGACCAGGTACATTATGCAAGTAACTATAGTGAGCTAGTTGGACAGAAATGACATCCTCATGGGACTATATATACCCATTCCACTAATATGTTTCCATTTCTATTCAGTATGCCTCATGCATGTAGTATTCCTGCAGTCTTACTCCAACAGATTACTGGTACACCATGGAAGGGAAATTTTAGACAGCTGGATTAAATGATAGTCAGACTGTCTTTCATCCCAGCAGAATATCTGGTGTTGTTGCCCCACACCCAATACAGCAGTGTTCCCTTGTAACTGCATTAACAGTAACTCATCAATGGTATATGAGCATTTTACTCAGTCTCAGGACAATACTATAGAAATTGATCATACATTGTATGTCTTAGCTAATAGAGCAATAAACAATGTACATATTTATGCAGGTGATTCTGTGATGAATGACCCTTGTCTGCCAAGCTTCTGTGGCTTAAAGGACTAATGCAATCACCTTGTGTGATGGTATTCATGGTTCTTATCTAGAAGTATCCACTCGTTTTGTATGTGACTTATCAAACATTTGTGTTCTACAGACTGTCAGTCTGTTTGTGCTGTACTATTTTAACCGCTGTCACATATTAATTGCATAAGCCAATGTGAGTGAAATACAGCAGTGCAGAAACAGGGACAGATGTCACATTGTGTAATACACAAAATCCCGGACTGGAGAACAGCTGGGTGAGGGCTGGACTCAGTTTATAACTAGCCAAAAGTCCCACTGGGTATGCTCATACACTTAGTTAAGCCGAGCACAGATTTCTTGCTCTTCACACAATGACTTTTATAATCTATATAATCATATACATACACACACACACACACACACACACACACACACACACACACACACACACACATAGATGTGTGTGTGTGTGTGTATGTATATATATATATATATATATATATATATATATATATATATATATATATGGGTCTACTTTACAAGAACAAAATTTCACTTACCCGAAACTCATAACACTGAGACGAAAAGGCCAACAGCACCAGAACACTGACTTACCACTCCAGGTAAGTAACTGCTTGGACATCCTAAACAAAAATGTAAACCAAAGAAAACCAAAGCTACCCATGTGGGGGGGCTTTGTCCTTCACACCCTCCACATCCTCCTATCTAAATATACCAACTCCAAGATCACACTCCAGTGGGGTCAGGGGTAAAGTTCAACAGGATGGCCAAGCAGTTACTTACCTGGAGTGGAATGTCAGTGTTCTGGGACTTCAGTGTTGTGGGGTCGTCAGCCATTTCATCTCAGCATTTTAAAAGTCGGGTAGGTGAACGTTCGGGTTTCTGAAGGGGATCTATATGTATATATATATATATATATATATATATATATATATATATATATATATATATATATATATATATATATATACATACATGATCAATGCCATTTTTCTCTTCGTTTCCTGGACTACTATATCCAGTTTTCTAGCATCTGTCTTTTGAACTGTTAGCAATGGATGAGCTCATGTGATGTAGCTTTCATCATTTTCTATGATGCTTTGTGGCTCATGTTTCCAGTGTTTTTCAGCCACTTCAGTACCATAATGTTTGCACAATCCCCAGTGCAACAGTCTCGCCACATTATTATAATTTTCAGTATACATTCTTCTGCCATTAGTATGTTGCAACCAGCAATGAGATGTGCAACTGTTTCCAATTCTGTTTTACAAAACCTACAATTATCTGTTTCTCCCACATGTTCAATGGACTTTGTAAACCAACATGTATGTAGCACACTATATTGTGCCACCAATATTAAACTTTCAGCTCTTGGTTTGAATTTGCCTCTTCTTAACCATTCCTGCATTTGTTTCTGATCAATGTGAGGTTCTTCCAGAAGTTTTCTATACTGGCAACTATATTTATGCATTTTACACATTTTTTGCCTATTCATCTGGTCCTTCACCTCATATTCTTACTTTTGTTTTTTGGCACATTCATTTGCTGCCTGGCTTTTAACCACTTGTGGTTTGATTTCCATTCCTCCTTGATGCTGATATGCTTCTGCTAGCCTAAGCAGGGAAGTCATGTTAGATTTATTTTCCTCATGTTTCAAAACTTTCACTACATTTGGGTCTTGTGAGGTCAGCAAATATATGTGGAGTTCCACGATTGCAGATCTATACATGTAATGAATTTCAAGGAGCCCCATCCCTCCTTCAGAATGGAGAATACATAATCTTGGTATGCACTGATTTTTATAAATCATTTGGTAAGCATGAAGCATCCTTCTTGTTTTCCTATCTAATCTATCCAACACGTTTCAGGGCCAAACAGTCACTCCAAAACTGTAGGTTAGGACAGGAAGAGCAAATTGGTTTATAACTTCTAGATGTCAACACTGTTTTCAGGATTAATTTAAGTCTTCTAAAGTATTCCTTACTAAGTTTTATTCACATTTATTCATGTTTGATTGTTGATCCTTCATCAGTTCCCAAATATTTATACACTCCCTCTTGCTCAAGTTCTTTTATATCCCATTCTTGTCCCAAACTGATGTTTTCTTTTTGCTGCAGTTTTCCTACTTTAAAGATTCCTTTTGCACATTTATCAGGACCAAACGGCATTCACATATCATCTGAAAAAGTTTTGATAACATGCAGTATACTTTCAGTTCCTCATCTGATGAGCTATACAGTTTCAAATCATTGACAAAGAGAAGATGAGAAGACTTTGTTGTTTTCTAGGAGCCAAATTATAGCCATGGCCAAAGCTGTTAAGTAGACAGCTTAAGGGGTTAAGGGGTTAAGGGCAAGGCAGAATAGCAGCAGAGACAGAGAGTCACCCTGGAATACCTCCGTTTGAATTTTTATCCCTGGAATAATAATTTGTCCTTTATCATGGGTTAATGGCAAAAGTGGTCTGCCACTGTTTCATGCTCACTGTAATGAAGATGATCAATGTAGAGTGTATGTTATACATTTTTAAGCACTCTTTTATCCGTGAATGAGGGATACTATCAAATGCTTTTTTGTAGTCAATCCATGCCATACTTAAATTCTTCTCCTTTTCTCAGTTCTCTATTACCAGCAAATGATCCTTTGTTCCATAAGACTTTCTTTTATTGCCCTTTTGTTCTATTGCCATAATTGAGTTTTCTTCTAAATGACTATAGACTCTGTCTGCATCAATTCCAGTGTATAGTTTATATGTCATCAAAAGGCAAGTTATTGGGCTATAATTTTTAGGGTAGCTTGTAGGTTTACTCTTAAGTAGGAACATTGTTTTTCCTGTTATTACCCAAGTTAGTGTCTGTTCAGGGTATGCATATAAATAGTTCTTACTCATGGCTAAATCTACATGCAGACATGGCAATACTTTTAACCAGAAGTTAAGTACTGCATCTGAACCTGGGGATTTCAATTTGTGGCTTTTCTTAACTTTGTTTCAATCTCTCTGGCTGTTACTTCATCCCATCTCATATCCCGTACCTTTAAACTTCTTATTCTTTCTTTTACTTCTATCCGTTTTGCATCCTTGTTATGTTCCACAGGATGTTCATAGATACTTCTTCAAACTTATCTGTTTCTTCTTTTTTTGGTGGTCTTTCAATTTCTTTTACCTTGTTTGCCAGTTCTCCATAAAAGTTTTTGGGGCATCAATAAATTGCTTATTTTGTACTCTTCCTTTATTTTTATCTGCGTATACCTGTGGTGAGATTTTTAATTGTTATTTGCGATAGTGCTTGATAGATCCTGATCTGTTCTAATACTGTGCATTGCTTTTATCACATCTACCTTTCTAAGTATTTTCATTGATCTTTTCCCACTTCTATACTCTTCTAACAGTAACACTTCTTGTCTCAATTGCTTTATGTTTTTTTCTAGTTGATATTTCCATGATGGTATTCGATTTCTCCCCTTCCTTTCCCTCACTACCCTGTGTTCTTGTGGTAGAACTTTATCAGTCATTAATTTAGCTGCACAGTAATATACCTGTTTACTTCTGTTATCTCACATGGATCTCTATGGAAAGTCCTAATTATTGTGTTAATTTGTTTTATCAAACTTCTGACTTTTTGGGTTTTATTGACCTTCTGCAGTCTATTTCTTTCATTGATCTTAATAAGTCTAGCTATCTCTATTAAGTCAAGCAACTCTTCTCTTAGCCCATTTTCTTCCAAACTGAGGGAACATTTTTTGTTTTCCTTTTCCTGTGGGCATTTTATGGAAAGTTCTATTGCATCTTCCTATGGCATATTCTTTTCAATTTCATCTTGTGTCATATGAGACCTCACTAGCTTATCGCTCCTCAACAATAACTGTGTCAGAGTTTCCAGTTTCCTGTTCCTTCCCTTGCAGTCCAGCTTCAAGTGAATGTTTATACTCATTTGCTGTGGAAGGCTCCAAAATATCTTCATATGGCACCTGACCAATTGCTTCCCATTCTACCGGTTTCCCCTTAATTTGGAGTTCTATTCCTCTATCCTTTTGTGGTGCTTTCTGAATTAGATTTTCTATACTGAATCCTTCACTTTGTAGGTACTCCATAACCTCAGTTTCTATTTATTTAACTTCTCCATTACTAATCTCATTTTCTATTTTTCCTCTTTGTCTTCTTATTTTTTGTATTGTAAAGTTTTCCATGTCCAGATTCCTTTGCCTGTATTTCTCTTCAAATATCTTTGGTGCTGCTCTTTTTGTATTGATTAGTTTTGATTTCTCCTTTGCATAGATATTACACCATATTAACTCTCTTTTTCTTTCCAATGACTATATTTCTTCTTCAGAC